>NW_024609288.1:0-87500 GCF_018296145.1 Oncorhynchus tshawytscha
AAATCAAATCAAATCAAATTTTATTTGTCACATACACATGGTTAGCAGATGTTAATGCGAGTGTAGCGAAATGCTTGTGCTTCTAGTTCCGACAATGCAGTAATAACGAGCAAGTAATCTAACTAACAATTCCAAAAAAAAACTACTGTCTTATACACAGTGTAAGGGGATAAAGAATATGTACATAAGGATATATGAATGAGTGATGGTACAGAGCAGCATAGGCAAGATACAGTAGATGATATCGAGTACAGTATATACATATGAGATAAGTATGTAAACCAAGTGGCATAGTTAAAGTGGCTAGTGATACATGTATTACATAAGGATGCAGTCGATGATATAGAGTACAGTATCAACGTATGCATATGAGATGAACAATGTAGGGTAAGTAACATTATATAAGGTAGCATTGTTTAAAGTGGCTAGTGATATATTTACATAATTTCCCATCAATTCCCATGATTAAAGTGGCTGGAGTAGAGTCAGTGTCATTGACAGTGTGTTGGCAGTAGCCACTCAATGTTAGTGGTGGCTGTTTAACAGTCTGATGGCCTTGAGATAGAAGCTGTTTTTTCAGTCTCTCGGTCCCAGCTTTGATGCACCTGTACTGACCTCGCCTTCTGGATGACAGCGGGGTGAACAGGCAGTGGCTCGGGTGGTTGATGTCCTTGATGATCTTTATGGCCTTCCTGTAGCATCGGGTGGTGTAGGTGTCCTGGAGGGCAGGTAGTTTGCCCCCCGGTGATGCGTTGTGCAGACCTCACTACCCTCTGGAGAGCCTTACGGTTGAGGGCGGTGCAGTTGCCATACCAGGCGGTGATACAGCCCGCCAGGATGCTCTCGATTGTGCATCTGTAGAAGTTTGTGAGTGCTTTTGGTGACAAGCCGAATTTCTTCAGCCTCCTGAGGTTGAAGAGGCGCTGCTGCGCCTTCCTCACGATGCTGTCTGTGTGAGTGGACCAATTCAGTTTGTCTGTGATAATGGTAATCAAGCCTACCACTGTTGTGTCGTCCGCAAACTTGATGATTGAGTTGGAGGCGTGCATGGCCACGCAGTCGTGGGTGAACAGGGAGTACAGGAGAGGGCTCAGAACGCACCCTTGTGGGGCCCCAGTGTTAAGGATCAGCGGGGAGGAGATGTTGTTGCCTACCCTCACCACCTGGGGGCGGCCCGTCAGGAAGTCCAGAACCCAGTTGCACAGGGCGGGGCCGAGACCCAGGGTCTCGAGCTTGATGACGAGCTTGGAGGGTACTATGGTGTTGAATGCCGAGCTGTAGTCGATGAACAGCATTCTCACATAGGTATTCCTCTTGTCCAGATGGGTTAGGCAGTGTGCAGTGTGGTTGAGATTGCATCGTCTGTGGACCTATTTGGGCGGTAAGCAAATTGGAGTGGGTCAAGGGTGTCAGGTAGGGTGGAGGTGATATGGTCCTTGACTAGTCTCTCAAAGCACTTCATGATGACGGATGTGAGTGCTACGGGCGGTAGTCGTTTAGCTCAGTTACCTTAGCTTTCTTGGGAACAGGAACAATGGTGGCCCTCTTGAAGCATGTGGGAACAGCAGACTGGTATAGGGATTGGTTGAATATGTCCGTAAACACACCGGCCAGCTGGTCTGCGCATGCTCTGAGGGCGCGGCTGGGGATGCCGTCTGGGCCTGCAGCCTTGCGAGGGTTAACACGTTTAAATGTCTTACTCACTTCGGCTGCAGTGAAGGAGAGACCGCATGATTCCGTTGCAGGCCGTGTCAGTGGCACTGTATTGTCCTCAAAGCGGGCAAAAAGTTATTTAGTCTGCCTGGGAGCAAGACATCCTGGTCCGTGACTGGGCTGGGTTTCTTCCTGTAGTCCGTGATTGACTGTAGACCCTGCCACATACCTCTTGTGTCTGAGCCGTTGAATTGAGATTCTACTTTGTCTCTGTACTGGCGCTTAGCTTGTTTGATAGCCTTGCGGAGGGAATAGCTGCACTGTTTGTATTCAGTCATGTTACCAGACACCTTGCCCTGATTAAAAGCAGTGGTTCGTGCCTTCAGTTTCACACGAATGCTGCCATCAATCCACGGTTTCTGGTTAGGGAATGTTTTAATCGTTGCTATGGGAACGACATCTTCAACGCACGTTCTAATGAACTCGCACACCGTATCAGCGTATTCGTCAATGTTGTTGTCTGACGCAATACGAAACATCTCCCAGTCCACGTGATGGAAGCAGTCTTGGAGTGTGGAGTCAGCTTGGTCGGACCAGCGTTGGACAGACCTCAGCGTGGGAGCTTCTTGTTTTAGTTTCTGTCTGTAGGCAGGGATCAACAAAATGGAGTCGTGGTCAGCTTTTCCGAAAGGGGGCGGGGCAGGGCCTTATATGCGTCGCGGAAGTTAGAGTAACAATGATCCAGGGTCTTTCCACCCCTGGTTGCGCAATCAATATGCTGATAAAATTTAGGGAGTCTTGTTTTCAGATTAGCCTTGTTAAAATCCCCAGCTACAATGAATGCAGCCTCCGGATAAATCGTTTCCAGTTTGCAGAGAGTTAAATAAAGTTCGTTCAGAGCCATCGATGTGTCTGCTTGGGGGATATATACGGCTGTGATTATAATCGAAGAGAATTCTCTTGGTAGATAATGCGGTCTACATTTGATTGTGAGGAATTCTAAATCAGGTGAACAGAAGGATTTGAGTTCCTGTATGTTTCCTTCATCACACCATGTCACGTTGGCCATAAGGCATACGCCCCCGCCCGTCTTCTTACCAGAGAGATGTTTGTTTCTGTCGGCGCGATGCGTGGAGAAACCCGCTGGCTGCACCGCTTCGGATTGCGTCTCTCCAGTGAGCCATGTTTCCGTGAAGCAGAGAACGTTACAGTCTCTGATGTCCCTCTGGAATGCTACCCTTGCTCGGATTTCATCAACCTTGTTGTCAAGAGACTGGACATTGGCAAGAAGAATGCTGGGGAGTGGTGCACGATGTGCCCGTCTCCGGAGTCTGACCAGAAGACCGCTTCGTTTCCCTCTTTTTCTGAGTCGTTTTTTTTTTGGTCGCTGCATGTGATCCACTCGGTTACACTGGTTGTAAGGCAGAACTCAGGATCCGCATCGCGAAAAACATATTCTTGGTCGTACTGATGGTGAGTTGACGCTGATCTTATATTCAGTAGTTCTTGTCGGCTGTATGTGAAATACTGAGGTATTCTGCTACTGTGTACTCTCTGTTTAGGGCCAAATAGCATTCTAGTTTGCTCTGTTTTTGTTCTTTCCAATGTGTCAAGTAATTATCTTTTTGTTTTCTCATGATTTGTTTGGGTCTAATTGTGCTGCTGTCCTGGGGCTCTGTAGGGTGTGTTTGTGTTTGTGAACAGAGCCCCAGGACCAGCTTGCTTAGGGGACTCTTCTCCAGGTTCATCTCACTGTAGGTGATGACTTTGTCATGGAAGGTTTGGGAATCGCTTCCTTTTAGGTGGTTGTAGAATATAACGGCTCTTTTCTGGATTTTGCTAATTAGCGAGAATTAGCCTAATTCACTGCATGTATTATTTGGCGTTTTACGTTGTACACAGGATATTTTTGCAGAATTATGCATGCATTCTCAATTTGGTGTTTGTCCCATTTTGTGAATTCTTGGTTGGTGAGCGGACCCCAGACCTCACAACCATAAAGGGCAATGGGTTCTATCGCTGATTCAAGTGTTTTTTGCCAGATTTCTATGTAGAATTTATGTTCCTTCGATGGCATAGAAGGCCCTTCTTACCTTGTCTCTCAGATCGTTCACAGCTTTGTGGAAGTTACCTGTGGCGTTGATGATTAGGCCAAGGTATGTATAGTCTTTTGTGTGCTCTAGGGCAATGGTGTCAAGATGGAATTTGTATTCGTGTTCCTGGTAACTGGACATTTTTGGAACACCATTATTTTTGTCTTACTGAGATTCACTGTCAGGGCCCAGGTCTGACGGAATCTGTGCATAAGATCTAGGTGCTGCTGTAGGCCCTACTTGGTTGGGGACAGAAGCACCAGATCATCAGCAAACAGTAGACATTTGACTTCAGATTCTAGTAGGGTGAGGCCGGGTGCTGCAGACTGTTCTAGCGCTCTCGCCAATTCGTTGATATATATATGTTGAGGAGGGTGGGGCTTAAGCTGCATCCCTGTCTCACCCCACGACCCTGTGGAAATAAATGTTTTTTGGGCCATTTTATCTGCACAAATGTTGTTTTTGTAAATGGATTTTATAATGATGTATGTTTTTCCCCCAACACCACTTTCCATCAATTTGTATAGCAGATCCTCTTGCCAAATTGAGTCAAAAACCTTGAAATCATGAGAAGACTTTGCCTTTGTTTTGGTTTGTTTGTCAATTAGGATGTGCAGCGTGAATATGTGTCCTGTCGTAGAGTCATTTCATAAAAAGCCAATTTGGCATTTGCTCAGTACATTGCTTGAAATGTAGGAGTCTGATTTGAATGATAATGCAGAGGATTTTCCCAAGGTTGCTGTTGACGGATATCCCACGGTAGTTATTGGGGTCAAATTTGTCTCCACTTTTGTGTATTGGGGTTAAAAGTCCTTGGTTCTAAATATTGGGAAAGTTGCCAGAGCTGAGAATGATGTTAAAGAGTTTAAGTACAGCCAATTGGAATTTGTGGTCTGTATATTTAATCAATTCAGAACGTCATTCAATGTAATTGTTGAATGCAGTGGAGTCTTTAATAGTTGATTCTAGGATTTGTATTTGATCATGTATATGTTTTTGCTGTTTGTTCTTTGCTATAGAGCCAAAAATATTGGAGAAGCGGTTTATCCATACATCTCCGTTTTGAATAGATAACTCTTCTTGATGTTGTTTGTTTCGAGTTTTCCAATTTTCTCAGAAGTGGTTAGATTCTATGGATTTTTCAATGAAGCTGATTTCCTTCTTTTTGTGTTTGGTTTTAGTGGTTCACTATAAGGTAAAGGCTCAGGTTTTCTGGGTCTCTGTCTTTCTTAGGTTATTGCGTTCTTCATCAAACCATTTTTCATTGTCTCTTTCTCTCTCTTTCCTTCTGCCTCTCCAGCCCCCCCAATCAGGATTCATCTGAACAGAGTAGTGGTTGTTTAGACAGGAGAGAGACCAGTATGTCATTCTCTGGATAGAGTTAGTGTAATGGAGGACAGGAGAGAGACCAGTATGTCATTCTCTGGATAGAGTTAGTGTAATGGAGGACAGGAGAGAGACCAGTATGTCATTCTCTGGATAGAGTTAGAGTAATGGAGGACAGGAGAGAGACCAGTATGTCATTCTCTGGATAGAGTTTGTGTAATGGAGGACAGGAGAGAGAACAGTATGTCATTCTCTGGATAGAGTTAGTATAATGGAGGGTTAGACAGGAGAGAGACCAGTATGTCATTCTCTGGATAGAGTTAGTGTAATGGAGGACGGGAGAGAGACCAGTAGGTCATTCTCTGGATAGAGTTATTGTAATGGAGGGTTAGACAGGAGAGAGACCAGTATGTCATTCTCTGGATAGAGTTAGTGTAATGGAGGACAGGAGAGAGACCAGTATGTCATTCTCTGGATAGAGTTAGTGTAATGGAGGACAGGCGAGAGACCAGCATGTCATTCTCTGGATAGAGTTAGTGTAATGGAGGACAGGCGAGAGACCAGCATGTCATTCTCTGGATAGAGTTATTGTAATGGAGGGTTAGACAGGAGAGAGACCAGTATGTCATTCTCTGGATAGAGTTTGTGTAATGGAGGACAGGAGAGAGACCAGTATGTCATTCTCTGGATAGAGTTAGTGTAATGGAGGACAGGGGAGAGATCAGTATGTCATTCTCTGGATAGAGTTAGTGTAATGGAGGACAGGAGAGACCAGTATGTCATTCTCTGGATAGAGTTAGTGTAATGGAGGACAGGAGCGAGACCAGTATGTCATTCTCTGGATAGAGTTATTGTAATGGAGGACAGGAGCGAGACCAGTATGTCATTCTCTGGATAGAGTTAGAGTAATGGAGGACAGGAGAGAGACCAGTATGTCATTCTCTGGATAGAGTTTGTGTAATGGAGGACAGGAGAGAGAACAGTATGTCATTCTCTGGATAGAGTTAGTGTAATGGGGGACAGGAGAGAGACCAGTATGTCATTCTCTGGATAGAGTTAGTGTAATGGAGGACAGGAGAGAGACCAGTATGTCATTCTCTGGATAGAGTTAGTGTAATGGTTGGTTAGACAGGAGAGAGACCAGTATGTCATTCTCTGGATAGAGTTAGTGTAATGGTTGGTTAGACAGGAGAGAGACCAGTATGACATTCTCTGGATAGAGTTAGTGTAATGGAGGACAGGAGAGAGACCAGTATGTCATTCTCTGGATAGAGTTACTGTAATGGTTGGTTAGACAGGAGAGAGACCAGTATGTCATTCTCTGGATAGAGTTAGTGTAATGGTTGGTTAGACAGGAGAGAGACCAGTATGTCATTCTCTGGATAGAGTTAGTGTAATGGAGGACAGGAGAGAGACCAGTATGTCATTCTCTGGATAGAGTTAGTGTAACGGAGGACAGGAGAGAGACCAGTATGTCATTCTCTGGATAGAGTTAGTGTAATGGAGGACAGGAGAGAGACCAGTATGTCATTCTCTGGATAGAGTTAGTGTAACGGAGGACAGGAGAGAGACCAGTATGTCATTCTCTGGATAGAGTTAGTGTAATGGAGGACAGGAGAGAGACCGGTATGTCATTCTAAGGATAGAGTTAGTGTAATGGAGGACAGGAGAGAGACCAGTATGTCATTCTCTGGATAGAGTTAGTGTAATGGAGGACAGGAGAGAGACCAGTATGATATTCTCTGGATAGAGTTAGTGTAATGGAGGACAGGAGAGAGACCAGTATGTCATTCTCTGGATAGAGTTATTGTAATGGTTGGTTAGACAGGAGAGAGACCAGTATGTCATTCTCTGGATAGAGTTAGTGTAACGGAGGACAGGAGAGAGACCAGTATGTCATTCTCTGGATAGAGTTAGTGTAATGGTTGGTTAGACAGGAGAGAGACCAGTATGTCATTCTCTGGATAGAGTTAGTGTAATGGTTGGTTAGACAGGAGAGAGACCAGTATGACATTCTCTGGATAGAGTTAGTGTAATGGAGGACAGGAGAGAGACCAGTATGTCATTCTCTGGATAGAGTTACTGTAATGGTTGGTTAGACAGGAGAGAGACCAGTATGTCATTCTCTGGATAGAGTTAGTGTAATGGTTGGTTAGACAGGAGAGAGACCAGTATGTCATTCTCTGGATAGAGTTAGTGTAATGGAGGACAGGAGAGAGACCAGTATGTCATTCTCTGGATAGAGTTAGTGTAACGGAGGACAGGAGAGAGACCAGTATGTCATTCTCTGGATAGAGTTAGTGTAAAGGAGGACAGGGGAGAGATCAGTATGTCATTCTCTGGATAGAGTTAGTGTAATGGAGGACAGGAGAGAGACCGGTATGTCATTCTAAGGATAGAGTTAGTGTAATGGAGGACAGGAGAGAGACCAGTATGTCATTCTCTGGATAGAGTTAGTGTAACGGAGGACAGGAGAGAGACCAGTATGTCATTCTCTGTATAGAGTTAGTGTAATGGAGGACAGGAGAGAGACCAGTATGACATTCTCTGGATAGAGTTAGTGTAATGGAGGACAGGAGAGAGACCAGTATGTCATTCTCTGGATAGAGTTAGTGTAATGGAGGACAGGAGAGAGACCAGTATGTCATTCTCTGGATAGAGTTAGTGTAATGTAGGACAGGAGAGAGACCAGTATGTCATTCTCTGGATAGAGTTATTGTAATGGTTGGTTAGACAGGAGAGAGACCAGTATGTCATTCTCTGGATAGAGTTAGTGTAACGGAGGACAGGAGAGAGACCAGTATGTCATTCTCTGGATAGAGTTAGTGTAACGGAGGACAGGAGAGAGACCAGTATGTCATTCTCTGGATAGAGTTAGTGTAATGGAGGACAGGAGAGAGACCAGTATGTCATTCTAAGGATAGAGTTAGTGTAATGGAGGACAGGAGAGAGACCAGTATGTCATTCTCTGGATAGAGTTAGTGTAATGGAGGACAGGAGAGAGACCAGTATGTCATTCTCTGGATAGAGTTAGTGTAGTGGAGGACAGGAGAGAGCGGTAGAATCTAACTGTAGCCCTCCATTTATGTTCTTTGTTCTAGAAACGCATACATACACACACACACACACACACACACACACACACACACACACTAGAGATGCAGACACACTAATAGAGACACGACATACAACAGTTACTCTTTCCTCTGCTTTTATTTTGAAGTCAATATCATAAACACGACAGTGATGTATGCCTTTATTCTGAAGTCAATATCATAAACACGACAGTGATGTATGCCTTTATTCTGAAGTCAATATCATAAACACGACAGTGATGTATGCCTTTATTCTGATGTCAATATCATAAACACGACAGTGATGTATGCCTTTATTCTGAAGTCAATATCATAAACACTACAGTGAAGTATGCTTTTATTCTGAAGTCAATATCATAAACACTACAGTGACGTATGCCTTTATTCTGAAGTCAATATCATAAACACTACAGTGACATATGCTTTTATTCTGAAGTCAATATCATAAACACTACAGTGACATATGCTTTTATTCTGAAGTCAATATCATAAACACTACAGTGATGTATGCTTTTATTCTGAAGGCAATATCATAAACACAACAGTGACACAGTATATCTGGATGTTCTGACAAACTCAGCCATTAGCTCATTATTGGTGATGGTTCTGGCACTGATCTTAGTTACCGTAACATGTTCCAACCCAGTATGTTAGTAAGCAACCCAAGCAGTTCAGAGCTCTGGATTAGTCTCAGCTACAGGTCCTGTTCTCTAGGTCTGTCCTCTGGGTGGAAGAGAGGAATCAGGCAGTTCAGAGCTCTGGATTAGTCTCAGCTACAGCTCCTGTTCTCTAGGTCTGTCCTCTGGGTGGAAGAGAGGAATCAGGCAGTTCAGAGCTCTGGATTAGTCTCAGCTACAGGTCCTGTTCTCTAGGTCTGTCCTCTGGGTGGAAGAGAGCGATCAGGTAGTTCAGAGCTCTGGTTTAGTCCCAGCTACAGGTCCTGTTCTCTAGGTCTGTCCTCTGGGTGGAAGAGAGGGATCAGGTAGTTCATAGCTCTGGTTTAGTCCCAGCTACAGGTCCTGTTCTCTAGGTCTGTCCTCTGGGTGGAAGAGAGGGATCAGGTAGTTCAGAGCTCTGGATTAGTCTCAGCTACAGGTCCTGTTCTCTAGGTCTGTCCTCTGGGTGGAAGAGAGGGATCAGGTAGTTCATAGCTCTGGTTTATTCCAGCTACAGGTCCTGTTCTCTAGGTCTGTCCTCTGGGTGGAAGAGAGGGATCAGGTAGTTCAGAGCTCTGGATTAGTCTCAGCTACAGGTCCTGTTCTCTAGGTCTGTCCTCTGGGTGGAAGAGAGGGATCAGCGGTGAGATGGAGAAACAGACAAAGGATTGTGGTCTTAAGGCGACATCTCTCTCTTTCTCTTCGCCAATGGCAGACCAAAGGAGACACCTGTTTCTCCCTTCCTCCTTTTCTCTCTCTATTCCCCCCCCCATTATTTTTCTCTCTCTGTCCATCAACATCTTTTGTCCTGGTCTCCTTTAAAGGTTCATCAAAGAGAACCAGGCACACAGTTACTTTAGTGTGTCGTACGCCTAGGGACACGCACGCACACACACACAGACAGGGCAGGCTAGTCTGTTTGCCAGGACACACCTAGATCTGAACACATCTGCGTAAACAGATCCTACACACATCCATCAGACCTGGATTCCCCCCTCCCCCAGCCCAGGGTCCATCAGACCTGGATCAAGCCCCCCCCTCCCAGGGTCCATCAGACCTGGATCAACCCCCCTCCCTCCCCCAGTCCAGGGTCCATCTACTACTAATACAGCTCCTATTACTAATACAGCTCCTATTACTAATACAGCTCCTATTACTAATACAGCTCCTATTACTAATACAGCTCCTATTACTAATACAGCTCCTATTACTAATACAGCTCCTATTACTATTACAGCTTCTACAGCTCCTATTACTAATACAGCTCCTATTACTAATACAGCTCCTATTACTAATACAGCTCCTATTACTAATACAGCTCCTATTACTAATACAGCTCCTATTACTAATACTGCTCCTATTATTAATACAGAGAGATGACTATAGATCTATACAGTCTAGATCACTCTGTAGACTGAACAGCAGACAAGTGGAGAGAGATGACTATAGATATATATACTGATTAGAAGGGACAGGTTGTCTGTGAACTGGTTGTGAAATGGGTCTTTCCTGCAGGTCTATGTTGTCTAGATCCTGGTAAGCAGCTGGTCCAGGGCTTGGCTGGACTCAGAGTCTGTCTGGAGGGACATCTCCTCTGCTAGCACACTCCTCTGGAAGTCCTGCAGGGAGAGAGACATCATCACACACGCTCAGATCACATTACTTCAGTGAATCTAATTGTGGCAAATCCCTGCTACTCCTGAACCACAGTGTGGAGAAATGGTATCAGTCTTTGGTACATAGACCCTTAATGTCCCTGCTACTCCTGAACCACAGTGTGGAGAAATGGTATCAGTCTTTGGTACATAGACCCTTAATGTCCCTGCTACTCCTGAACCACAGTGTGGAGAAATGGTATCAGTCTTTGGTACATAGACCCTCAATGTCCCTGCTACTCCTGAACCACAGTATGGAGAAATGGTATCAGTCTTTGGTACATAGACCCTTAATGTCCCTGCTACTCCTGAACCACAGTGTGGAGAAATGGTATCAGTCTTTGGTACATAGACCCTTAATGTCCCTGCTACTCCTGAACCACAGTGTGGAGAAATGGTATCAGTCTTTGGTACATAGACCCTTAATGTCCCTGCTACTCCTGAACCACAGTGTGGAGAAATGGTATCAGTCTTTGGTACATAGACCCTCAATGTCCCTGCTACTCCTGAACCACAGTGTGGAGAAATGGTATCAGTCTTTGTACCCTGTAGGTTGGGTTCTGATACGTAGGTCCTCAATGTTCATGTTTGAAACATTAGATGTGTTTCTAGATCTCCTAAAGCTGTTCTTTGATGTTAACCTGAGGTATGTCCATGTTGTCCTCACAGCTTTCGATCAGCTGCAAAGGTTCAAATTTATTTGACATGGTGTCAACCTCTGGGAATGAATAGGTGTGTGTGAGCGAGCCGTTGTGTGTGTGTGTGTGTGTGCTACCCTGAAGCGACGGAGTCGTGCCAGTCTTTCTCTGAGTCTTTGTTCCTGAGTGGAGGCCAACTCTGCTACATGATGACGCCACAGCTGCTCCTTTTCCTGACACACACACACACACACACACACACACACAGAGAGGCATGTTACTCCTCTCTTCCCTCTTGATGGAAAGGGCTTGGTCTGACCCCTGACCTCTAAACCCTGACCCCTGACAGTTACATGCCTCAGCAGAGCCCGCCGGGATACTGTTTCCTGTGTGTGTGTGTGGCTGCTGCACAGATAGAGTTCTACATCTGGAAACTGTTCAATCAGAAACGCTCCTACCTTGTAATCTCTCCAAACATGTTTTGGCATCTCGTCAACAACACACAGACAGACAGACAGACAGACAGACACACACACACACACACACACACACACACACACACACACACACACACACACACACACACACACACACACACACACAGCTCTACAGGCAGGAAAGTGGCTTGTTGTATTTAGGTGTCTATGGTTGACAGATGAGAATGGCTGGAAATGAAACAAACATGATGGCCAAGGCCAGACACACTGTGTGACTTGTGTAAGTCTGAAGCTTGTTGATACATGTGGTTCTATAGAGAGAGAGTTCTGTCAGTCTGTAGCTCCATCAGTTACATGTGGTTGCAGGCAGCCAGTGATGTATAAAGCCAGTGATGTGGACAGTCAGTGATGTATAAAGCCAGTGATGTGGACAGCCAGTGATGTATAAAGCCAGTGATGTGGACAGTCAGTGACGTATAAAGCCAGTGATGTATAAAGTCAGTGATGTGGACAGCCAGTGATGTATAAAGCCAGTGATGTGGACAGTCAGTGATGTATAAAGCCAGTGATGTGGACATCCAGTGATGTATAAAGCCAGTGATGTATAAAGCCAGTGATGTGGACAGTCAGTGATGTATAAAGCCAGTGATGTGGACATCCAGTGATGTATAAAGCCAGTGATGTATAAAGACAGTGATGTATAAAGCCAGTGATGTGGAGAGCCAGTGATGTATAAAGCCAGTGATGTGGACAGTCAGTGATGTGGACAGCCAGTGATGTATAAAGCCAGTGATGTGGACATCCAGTGATGTATAAAGCCAGTGATGTATAAAGACAGTGATGTATAAAGCCAGTGATGTGGACAGCCAGTGATGTATAAAGCCAGTGATGTGGACAGCCAGTGATGTATAAAGCCAGTGATGTGGACAGCCAGTGATGTATAAAGCCAGTGATGTGGACAGTCAGTGATGTATAAAGCCAGTGATGTGGACAGCCAGTGATGTATAAAGCCAGTGATGTGGACAGCCAGTGATGTATAAAGCCAGTGATGTGGACAGCCAGTGATGTATAAAGCCAGTGATGTGGACAGCCAGTGACGTATAAAGTCAGTGATGTGGACAGCCAGTGATGTATAAAGCCAGTGATGTGGACAGTCAGTGATGTATAAAGCCAGTGATGTGGACAGTCAGTGACGTATAAAGCCAGTGATGTATAAAGTCAGTGATGTGGACAGCCAGTGATGTATAAAGCCAGTGATGTGGACAGTCAGTGATGTATAAAGCCAGTGATGTATAAAGCCAGTGATGTATAAAGCCAGTGATGTATAAAGCAAGTGATGTGGACAGTCAGTGATGTATAAAGCCAGTGATGTGGACAGTCAGTGATGTGGACAGCCAGTGATGTATAAAGCCAGTGATGTGGACATCCAGTGATGTATAAAGCCAGTGATGTTTAAAGACAGTGATGTATAAAGCCAGTGATGTGGACAGCCAGTGATGTATAAAGCCAGTGATGTGGACAGTCAGTGATGTGGGCAGCCAGTGATGTATAAAGCCAGTGATGTGGACAGCCAGTGATGTATAAAGCCAGTGATGTGGACAGTCAGTGATGTGGGCAGCCAGTGATGTATAAAGCCAGTGATGTGGACAGCCAGTGATGTATAAAGCCAGTGATGTGGACAGTCAGTAATGTGGACAGTCAGTGATGTATAAAGCCAGTGATGTGGACAGCCAGTGATGTATAAAGCCAGTGATGTGGGCAGTCAGTGATGTATAAAGCCAGTGATGTGGACAGCCAGTGATGTATAAAGCCAGTGATGTGGACAGTCAGTGATGTGGACAGCCAGTGATGTATAAAGCCAGTGATGTATAAAGCCAGTGATGTATAAAGCCAGTGATGTGGACAGCCAGTGATGTATAAAGCCAGTGATGTGGACAGCCAGTGATGTGGACAGCCAGTGATGTATAAAGCCAGTGATGTATAAAGCCAGTGATGGTATAAAGCCAGTGATGTATAAAGCCAGTGATCTGGACAGTCAGTGATATATAAAGCCAGTGATGTATAAAGCCAGTGATGTGGACATCCAGTGATGTATAAAGCCAGTGATGTTTAAAGACAGTGATGTATAAAGCCAGTGATGTGGACAGTCAGTGATGTGGGCAGCCAGTGATGTATAAAGCCAGTGATCTGGACAGTCAGTGATATATAAAGCCAGTGATGTATAAAGCCAGTGATGTGGACATCCAGTGATGTATAAAGCCAGTGATG
Source organism: Oncorhynchus tshawytscha (assembly GCF_018296145.1). Classification (NCBI taxonomy): domain Eukaryota; kingdom Metazoa; phylum Chordata; class Actinopteri; order Salmoniformes; family Salmonidae; genus Oncorhynchus; species Oncorhynchus tshawytscha. The sequence continues at coordinate 13,822 of NW_024609288.1, forward strand.
TATAAAGCCAGTGATGTATAAAGCCAGTGATGTGGACAGCCAGTGATGTATAAAGCCAGTGATGTGGACAGCCAGTGATGTGGACAGCCAGTGATGTATAAAGCCAGTGATGTATAAAGCCAGTGATGGTATAAAGCCAGTGATGTATAAAGCCAGTGATCTGGACAGTCAGTGATATATAAAGCCAGTGATGTATAAAGCCAGTGATGTGGACATCCAGTGATGTATAAAGCCAGTGATGTTTAAAGACAGTGATGTATAAAGCCAGTGATGTGGACAGTCAGTGATGTGGGCAGCCAGTGATGTATAAAGCCAGTGATGTGGACAGCCAGTGATGTATAAAGCCAGTGATGTGGACAGTCAGTGATGTATAAAGCCAGTGATGTGGACAGCCAGTGATGTATAAAGCCAGTGATGTGGACAGCCAGTGATGTATAAAGCCAGTGATGTGGACAGCCAGTGATGTATAAAGCCAGTGATGTGGACAGTCAGTGACGTATAAAGCCAGTGATGTATAAAGCCAGTGATGTGGACAGCCAGTGATGTATACAGCCAGTGATGTGGACAGCCAGTGATGTATAAAGCCAGTGATGTGGACAGTCAGTGACGTATAAAGCCAGTGATGTATAAAGTCAGTGATGTGGACAGCCAGTGATGTATAAAGCCAGTGATGTGGACAGTCAGTGATGTATAAAGCCAGTGATGTGGACAGTCAGTGATGTATAAAGCCAGTGATGTATAAAGCCAGTGATGTATAAAGCAAGTGATGTGGACAGTCAGTGATGTATAAAGCCAGTGATGTGGACAGTCAGTGATGTGGACAGCCAGTGATGTATAAAGCCAGTGATGTGGACATCCAGTGATGTATAAAGCCAGTGATGTTTAAAGACAGTGATGTATAAAGCCAGTGATGTGGACAGCCAGTGATGTGGACAGTCAGTGATGTGGGCAGCCAGTGATGTATAAAGCCAGTGATGTGGGCAGCCAGTGATGTGGACAGTCAGTAATGTGGACAGTCAGTGATGTATAAAGCCAGTGATGTGGACAGCCAGTGATGTATAAAGCCAGTGATGTGGACAGCCAGTGATGTGGGCAGTCAGTGATGTATAAAGCCAATGATGTGGACAGCCAGTGATGTATAAAGCCAGTGATGTGGACAGTCAGTGATGTGGACAGCCAGTGATGTATAAAGCCAGTGATGTATAAAGCCAGTGATGTGGACAGCCAGTGATGTATAAAGCCAGTGATGTGGACAGCCAGTGATGTGGACAGCCAGTGATGTATAAAGCCAGTGATGTATAAAGCCAGTGATGGTATAAAGCCAGTGATGTATAAAGCCAGTGATCTGGACAGTCAGTGATATATAAAGCCAGTGATGTATAAAGCCGTGATGTGGACAGCCAGTGATATATAAAGCCAGTGTTCTGGACAGTCAGTGATGTATAAAGCCAGTGTTCTGGACAGTCAGTGATGTATAAAGCCAGTGATGTATAAAGCCAGTGATGTGGACAGTCAGTGATGTGGACAGCCAGTGATGTATAAAGCCAGTGATGTGGAGAGCCAGTGATGTATAAATCCAGTGATATATAAAGCCAGTGATGTATAAAGCCAGTGATGTATAAAGCCAGTGATGTATAAAGCCAGTGATGTGGACAGTCAGTGATGTGGACATCCAGTGATGTATAAAGCCAGTGATGTGGACAGCCAGTGATATTATAAAGCCAGTGATATATAAAGCCAGTGAAATATAAAGCCAGTGATGTATAAAGCCAGTGATATATAAAGCCAGTGATGTATAAAGCCAGTGATGTGGACAGTCAGTGATGTGGACATCCAGTGATGTTTAAAGCCAGTGATGTGGACAGCCAGTGATATTATAAAGCCAGTGATGTATAAAGCCAGTGATGTGGACATCCAGTGATGTGGACAGTCAGTGATGTGGACAGTCAGTAATGTGGACAGTCAGTGATGTATAAAGCCAGTGATGTGGACAGCCAGTGATGTATAAAGCCAGTGATGTGGACAGCCAGTGATGTATAAAGCCAGTGATGTGGGCATCCAGTGATGTATAAAGCCAGTGATGTGGACATCCAGTGATGTATAAAGCCAGTGATGTGGACAGTCAGTGATATATAACACCAGTGATGTGGACAGCCAGTGATATATAAAGCCAGTGATGTATAAAGCCAGTGATGTGGACAGTCAGTGATGTGGACATCCAGTGATGTTTAAAGCCAGTGATGTGGACAGCCAGTGATATTATAAAGCCAGTGATATATACAGCCAGTGATGTATAAAGCCAGTGATGTATAAAGCCAGTGATGTGGACATCCAGTGATGTATAAAGCCAGTGATGTGGACAGTCAGTGATGTGTACATCCAGTGATGTGGACAGTCAGTGATGTGGACAGCCAGTGATGTATAAAGCCAGTAATGTGGACAGCCAGTGATGTATAAAGCCAGTGATGTATAAAGCCAGTGATGTGGACAGCCAGTGATGTATAAAGCCAGTGATGTGGACATCCAGTGATGTATAAAGCCAGTGATGTGGACAGTCAGTGATATATAACACCAGTGATGTGGACAGCCAGTGATATATAAAGCCAGTGATGTATAAAGCCAGTGATGTGGACAGTCAGTGATGTGGACATCCAGTGATGTTTAAAGCCAGTGATGTGGACAGCCAGTGATATTATAAAGCCAGTGATATATACAGCCAGTGATGTATAAAGCCAGTGATGTATAAAGCCAGTGATGTGGACATCCAGTGATGTATAAAGCCAGTGATGTGGACAGTCAGTGATGTGTACATCCAGTGATGTGGACAGTCAGTGATGTGGACAGCCAGTGATGTATAAAGCCAGTAATGTGGACAGCCAGTGATGTATAAAGCCAGTGATGTATAAAGCCAGTGATGTGGACAGCCAGTGATGTATAAAGCCAGTGATGTGGACAGTCAGTAATGTATAAAGCCAGTGATGTGGACAGCCAGTGATGTATAAAGCCAGTGATGTGGACATCCAGTGATGTATAAAGCCAGTGATGTGGACAGTCAGTGATGTATAAAGCCAGTGATGTGGACAGTCAGTGATGTGGACAGCCAGTGATGTGGACAGCTAGTGATGTATGAAGACAGTGATGTATAAAGCCAGTGATGTGGACAGCCAGTGATGTATAAAGCCAGTGATGTATAAAGCCAGTGATGCAGAGACACAGCGGAAGCAACCACAACAGCATGCTTGTTTCACATGCACCTATGCACAGACACAGCCTGTTAGAGAGTAGACTCCTCCCAGCTCGCAGCGTGTGTGCGTGTCTGCTGTGAGGCAGCAGCGTCAGCCCCGTCCAGAGGCGTCAGTGTGTTTGGTTGAGGACAGGAACAGAGTCTCACAGTGAACCGTGCTGAACGACCATCGCTACGACGCAAATCACCTTCAGTTACTGCAGCCTGGCTTCGTGGCAGTGTTGAGGGATGTGAGGTTATTAAAAGGCTCTCTGTGTGTGTTACCTTCCTACTCTCCTCCAGGTCTCGGATTCTGTCCTGCTCCTGCTGCACTCGCTCCCGACGCCGCCGCACCTGGCAACCATAGGAAGTTTATCACAGGAAGTTACATCGCACTGCTGCAGTTATGAACCAGTAAAATCACAAAGGGCCAGAGAAAATAATAATCTCAGGTAGATATCCACCCTCTCCTAGAGAGATAGAGGTAGATATCCACCCTCTCCTAGAGAGAGATAGAGGTAGATATCCACCCTCTCCTAGAGAGAGAGAGGTAGATATCCACCCTCTCCTAGAGAGATAGAGGTAGATATCCACCCTCCCCTAGAGAGATAGAGGTAGATATCCACCCTCTCCTAGAGAGAGATAGAGGTAGATATCCACCCTCTCCTAGAGAGAGAGAGGTAGATATTCACCCTCTCCTAGAGAGATAGAGGTAGATATCCACCCTCTCCTAGAGAGAGATAGAGGTAGATATCCACCCTCTCCTAGAGAGATAGAGGTAGATATCCACCCTCTCCTAGAGAGATAGAGGTAGATATCCACCCTCTCCTAGAGAGATAGAGGTAGATATCCACCCTCTCCTAGAGAGATAGAGGTAGATATCCACCCTCTCTTAGAGAGGTAGATATCCACCCTCTCCTAGAGAGAGATAGAGGTAGATATCCACCCTCTCCTAGAGAGATAGAGGTATAAATTCACCCTCTCCAAGAGAGACAGAGGAAAATGTCCACCCTCTCCTAGAGAGACAGAGGTAGATGTCCACCATCTCCTAGAAAGACAGAGGTAGATGTCCACCCTCTCCTAGAGAGAGAGAGGTAGATATCCACCCTCTCCTAGAGAGATAGAGGTAGATGTCCACCCTCTCCTAGAGAGATAGAGGTAGATATCCACCCTCTCCTAGAGAGATAGAGGTAGATATCCACCCTCTCCTAGAGAGATAGAGGTATAAATTCACCCTCTCCTAGAGAGATAGAGGTATAAATTCACCCTCTCCTAGAGAGAGAGGTAGATATCCACCCTCTCCTAGAGAGATAGAGGTATAAATTCACCCTCTCCTAGAGAGAGAGAGGTAGATGTCCACCCTCTCCTAGAGAGATAGAGGTAGATATCCACCCTCTCCTAGAGAGAGATAGAGGTAGATATCCACCCTCTCCTAGAGAGATAGAGGTAGATATCCACCCTCTCCTAGAGAGAGAGGACAATGTCCACCCTCTCCTAGAGAGACAGAGGTAGATGTCCACCATCTCCTAGAGAGACAGAGGTAGATGTCCACCCTCTCCTAGAGAGAGAGGTAGATATCCACCCTCTCCTAGAGAGATAGAGGAAAATGTCCACCCTCTCCTAGAGAGAGAGGTAGATGTCCACCCTCTCCTAGAGAGAGAGATAGAGGTAGATATCCACCCTCTCCTAGAGAGATAGAGGTATAAATTCACCCTCTCCTAGAGAGATAGACGTAGATATCCACCCTCTCCTAGAGAGAGATAGAGGTAGATATCCACCCTCTCCTAGAGAGATAGAGGTAGATATCCACCCTCTCCTAGAGAGAGAGATAGAGGTAGATATCCACCCTCTCCTAGAGAGATAGAGGTAGATATCCACCCTCTCCTAGAGAGATAGACGTAGATATCCACCCTCTCCTAGAGAGATAGAGGTAGATATCCACCCTCTCCTAGAGAGAGAGGACAATGTCCACCCTCTCCTAGAGAGACAGAGGTAGATGTCCACCCTCTCCTAGAGAGAGAGAGGTAGATATCCACCCTCTCCTAGAGAGAGATAGAGGTAGATATCTACCCTCTCCTAGAGAGATAGAGGTAGATATCCACCCTCTCCTAGAGAGACAGAGGTAGATGTCCACCCTCTCCTAGAGAGATAGAGGTAGATATCCACCCTCTCCTATAGAGATAGAGGTAGATATCCACCCTCTCCTAGAGAGATAGAGGTAGATATCCACCCTCTCCTAGAGAGAGATAGAGGTAGATATCCACCCTCTCCTATAGAGATAGAGGTAGATATCCACCCTCTCCTAGAGAGAGAGATAGAGGTAGATATCCACCCTCTCCTAGAGAGATAGAGGTATAAATTCACCCTCTCCTAGAGAGACAGAGGAAAATGTCCACCCTCTCCTAGAGAGATAGAGGTAGATATCCACCCTCTCCTAGAGAGAGATAGAGGTAGATATCCACCCTCTCCTAGAGAGAGAGATAGAGGTAGATATCCACCCTCTCCTAGAGAGATAGAGGTAGATATCCACCCTCTCCTAGAGAGAGATAGAGGTAGATATCCACCCTCTCCTAGAGAGAGAGATAGAGGTAGATATCCACCCTCTCCTAGAGAGACAGAGGTAGATGTCCACCCTCTCCTAGAGAGAGATAGAGGTAGATATCCACCCTCTCCTAGAGAGAGAGATAGAGGTAGATATCCACCCTCTCCTAGAGAGAGATAGAGGTAGATATCCACCCTCTCCTAGAGAGATAGAGGTATAAATTCACCCTCTCCTAGAGAGATAGAGGTAGATATCCACCCTCTCCTAGAGAGATAGAGGTAGATATCCACCCTCTCCTAGAGAGATAGAGGTATAAATTCACCCTCTCCTAGAGAGATAGAGGTAGATATCCACCCTCTCCTAGAGAGAGAGGACAATGTCCACCCTCTCCTAGAGAGACAGAGGTAGATGTCCACCATCTCCTAGAGAGACAGAGGTAGATGTCCACCCTCTCCTAGAGAGACAGAGGTAGATGTCCACCCTCTCCTAGAGAGACAGAGGTAGATGTCCACCCTCTCCTAGAGAGACAGAGGTAGATATCCACCCTCTCCTAGAGAGAGAGGACAATGTCCACCCTCTCCTAGAGAGACAGAGGTAGATGTCCACCCTCTCCTAGAGATAGAGGTAGATGTCCACCCTCTCCTAGAGAGAGAGATAGAGGTAGATATCCACCCTCTCCTAGAGAGATAGAGGTAGATATCCACCCTCTCCTAGAGAGATAGAGGTAGATGTCCAACCTTTCCTAGAGAGATAGAGGTAGATATCCACCCTCCCCTAGAGAGAGATAGAGGTAGATATCCACCCTCTCCTAGAGAGAGATAGAGGTAGATATCCACCCTCTCCTAGAGAGATAGAGGTAGATATCCACCCTCTCCTAGAGAGATAGAGGTAGATGTCCAACCTTTCCTAGAGAGATAGAGGTAGATATCCACCCTCCCTAGAGAAAGAGAGGTAGATATTCACCCTCTCCCAGAGAGATGGAGGTATATACTCACCCTCTCCACTTTGTCTTCCTTCCAGTCTTCTCCCAGCGTGTCTGTCTCCTTGTGGCTTTTCCCCTTCTCTCCCAGGAACGCATAGTCCTCCTCCTTACACATCCCTCTCATGGACTACAGAATGACATCATCACATCCCTCCCATGGACTACAGAATGACAACATCACATCCCTCTCATGGTCTACAGAATGACATCATCACATCCCTCTCACGGATTACAGAATTTCATCATCACATCCCTCTCATGGACTACAGAATTACATCATCACATCCCTCTCATGGACTATAGAATGACATCATCACATCCCCCTCACGGACTACAGAATGACATCATCACATCCCCCTCACGGATTACAGAATTTCATCATCACATCCCTCTCATGGACTACAGAATTACATCATCACATCCCTCTCATGGACAACAGAATGACATCATCACATCCCTCTCATGGACTATAGAATGACATCATCACATCCCTCTCATGGACTATAGAATTACATCAGAACATCCCCTCACGGACTACAGAATGACATCATCACATCCCTCTCATGGACTTTAGAATGACATCATCACATCCCTCTCATGGACGATAGAATGACATCATCACATCCCTCTCATGGACTACAGAATGACATCATCACATCCCTCTCATGGACTATAGAATGACATCATCACATCCCTCTCATGGACTATAGAATGACATCATCACATCCCCCTCACGGACTACAGAATGACATCATCACATCCCTCTCATGGACTATAGAATGACATCACATCCCTCTCATGGACTATAGAATGACATCATCACATCCCTCTCATGGACTACAGAATGACATCATCACATCCCTCTCATGGACTATAGAATTACATCATCACATCCCTCTCATGGACTATAGAATGACATCATCACATCCCCCTCACGGACTACAGAATGACATCATCACATCCCTCTCATGGACTATAGAATGACATCATCACATCCCTCTCATGGACTATAGAATGACATCATCACATCCCTCTCATGGACTACAGAATGACATCATCACATCCCTCTCATGGACTATAGAATGACATCACATCCCTCTCATGGACTACAGAATGACATCACATCCCTCTCATGGACTATAGAATGACATCATCACATCCCTCTCATGGACTACAGAATGACATCATCACATCCCCCTCATGGACTACAGAATGACATCATCACATCCCTCTCATGGACTATAGAATGACATCATCACATCCCCTCATGGACTACAGAATGACATCATCACATCCCCCTCATGGACTACAGAATGACATCGTCACATCCCCTCATGGACTACAGAATGACATCATCACATCCCCTCATGGACTACAGAATGACATCGTCACATCCCCCTCACTGGGATGACATCTGTCACGTTCAAAACGGCTGGGACCTGGAATCTCGTAAATCGGAAATTTCAGACTCTAAAAAATGAGCTCTTACTTGGAAAAATGATTAGTCAACCAACCAGTTGGTCAACCAACTCAGAATCTTGCTGCGTTTAAAACAGGAAACTCTGAAAAATGCTAGGTCAAATCATGACTTCAGTGATCTTCAGGTCGGAAAGTTTGAGCTTTAGAAAGAGGCCTGAGTTCCCGAGTTGGAACTTTAAGTGGCATGACAGTGTTTTTTTCCTGAGTTCCCGAGTTGGAACTTTAAGTGGCATGACAGTGTTTTTTTCAGAGTTCCCAGTTGTTTTGAACACGTCATGATGCCACGTTCATATGCTAGTTAGAACTAGGTAACTCTGAAATATCCAACTTGCTGATACATTGAAAGCTGCATGTGTATAACTGTAACCAGTTAACAATTTGTACATTTCAGAGTTTCCTAGTTCCGACTAGTACTTGAATGCGGCCATCCCCCTCGTGAACTACAGAACGACATCATGATCTAATAACATCCCCTTCGTGGACTACAGAATGACATCATGATCTAATAACATCCCCTTCGTGAACTACAGAATGACATCATGATCTAATAACATCCCCCTCCTGGACTACAGAATGACATCATGATATCATAACATCCCCCTCGTGAACTACAGTATGACATCATGATCTAATAACATCCCCCTCGTGGACTACAGAATGACATCATGATATCATAACATCCCCCTCGTGAACTACATAATGACATCATGATCTAATAACATCCCCCTCGTGAACTACATAATGACATCATGATCTAATAACATCCCCCTCGTGAACTACAGAATGACATCATGATCTAATAACATCCCCCTCGTGAACTACAGAACGACATCATGATCTAATAACATCCCCTCGTGAACTACATAATGACATCATGATCTAATAACATCCCCTCGTGAACTACAGAATGACATCATGATCTAATAACATCCCCCTCGTGAACTACAGAACGACATCATGATCTAATAACATCCCCTCGTGAACTACATAATGACATCATGATCTAATAACATCCCCCTCGTGAACTACAGAATGACATCATGATCTAATAACATCCCCCTCGTGAACTACAGTATGACATCATGATCTAATAACATCCCCTCGTGAACTACAGAATGACATCATGATATCATATCCTCCCCCATGGACTACAGAATGACATCATGATCTCATATCCTCCCCCATGGACTAGAGGAGGAGACTGATTGTGCTTTTAAGACAACTGGGAACTCGGGGGGTGGGGAAAGTTCAAATCATGATGTAAGTGATCTTCAGGTCAGAAGGTCGGAGCTCTAGAAAGATGCCTGAGTTCCCGCGTTGGAATTCCGAGTTGGATGACCGCTCAAAATGATTTGTCCCAGTTTGAGCTCATTTTTTCCAGAGTTCCCAGTTTGTCTTGAAGGCACTGAAGTCCTAGTGTACAAGAACCCAGGAGAGAACCATGTACGTCCCAATGAGATGCACATGTCTTTGTTAAAGTTGGCCAACAGTTTACAGTTACCTTAGACATGGGAATACTACACACACAGCTACAGTTACTACACACACAGCTACAGTTACCTTAGACATGGGGATACTACACACACAGCTACAGTTACTACACACACAGCTACAGTTACCTTAGACATGGGGATCCCTTCAAACTTAACAACATGGTCCATCCTGGACAGGAAGGACACAGTTACTACACAGTTACTACACACACAGGTACAGTTACTACACAGTTACTACACACACAGGTACAGTTAATGCACAGTTACTACACACACAGCTACAGTTACTACACACACAGCTACAGTTACTACACAGTTACTACACACACAGCTACAGTTACTACACAGTTACTACACACACAGCTACAGTTACTACACAGTTACTACACACACATCTACAGTTACTACACAGGTACAGTTACTACACACACAGCTACAGTTAATACACAGTTAGTACAGTTGACATATTGCAGTAAACTTTACACACACACATGCTCCCCAGTTAGCAAATACATAGTTAAACACACACACACACAGTTGGTAAATTCACAGTTAAACACTAATAGTTAGTTACCATGCCAACAGCTCCACACTCAGTCACATTAAACCTTCTCACACAATACTCATTGTCTATTAGTACTACTAATTTAAGACTACTAATTCAAAGAGAATATGTTATTTGCATTTGTTCCAGTATTGTCCTACTATAAGTTACTGTCCTAGTCAAGGCAGTCAGATGCACTGACCTGAGGCCTGGTCTGGTAGGCTGCAGCCTTCTGTGTGTCCGTAGAGTCCTCTGGTCTGTCTCTCTGTGTGTCCGTAGAGTCCTCTGGTCTGTCTCTCTGTAGAGTCCTCTGGTCTGTCTCTCTGTGTGTCCGTAGAGTCCTCTGGTCTGTCTCTCTGTAGAGTCCTCTGGTCTGTCTCTCTGTGTCTCTGTAGAGTCCTCTGGTCTGTCTCTCTGTGTCTCGTAGAGTCCTCTGCTCTGTCTCTCTGTGTCTCCGTAGAGTCCTCTGGTCTGTCTCTCTGTAGAGTCCTCTGGTCCGTCTCTCTGTGTGATGTCCCGTTGTTTGTCCACTGATCACTATTATAGCCAGTGTGTGTCCAGTGATCCTCCCATGTTACAGCGTGACCACACGTCTCAGAGATGGCAGCTATTTCAGCAGCGTCCTGTCAGAAGTGGCACTCTCCCACTAATAAAAAACGCTGCCACGGGGTGACTGATGGAGCTGCTGGGGGTGTCGTTCCACCACGGGGTGACTGATGGAGCTGCTGGGGGTGTCGTTCCACCACGGGGTGACTGATGGAGCTGCTGGGGGTGTCGTTCCACCACGGGGTGACTGATGGAGCTGCTGGGGGTGTCGTTCCACCACGGGGTGACTGATGGAGCTGCTGGGGGTGTCGTTCCACCACGGGGTGACTGATGGAGCTGCTGGGGGTGTCGTTCCACCACGGGGTGACTGATGGAGCTGCTGGGGGTGTCGTTCCACCACGGGGTGACTGATGGAGCTGCTGGGGGGTGTCGTTCCACCACGGGGTGACTGATGGAGCTGCTGGGGGTGTCGTTCCACCACGGGGTGACTGATGGAGCTGCTGGGGGTGTCGTGCCACCACGGGTGACTGATGGAGCTGCTGGGGGTGTCGTTCCACCACGGGGTGACTGATGGAGCTGCTGGGGGTGTCGTTCCACCACGGGGTGACTGATGGAGCTGCTGGGGGTGTCGTTCCACCACGGGGTGACTGATGGAGCTGCTGGGGGTGTCGTTCCACCACGGGGTGACTGATGGAGCTGCTGGGGGTGTCTTGCCACCACGGGTGACTGATGGAGCTGCTGGGGGTGTCGTTCCACCACGGGGTGACTGATGGAGCTGCTGGGGGTGTCATTCCACCACGGGGTGACTGATGGAGCTGCTGGGGGTGTCGTTCCACCACGGGGTGACTGATGGAGCTGCTGGGGGGTGTCGTTCCACCACGGGGTGACTGATGGAGCTGCTGGGGTGTCGTTCCACCACGGGGTGACTGATGGAGCTGCTGGGGTGTCGTTCCACCACGGGGTGACTGATGGAGCTGCTGGGGGTGTCATGCTCTTCCCTGAGGCTCTGACGGGGTTTGGGTGTTGTGGGTTGTCATGCCACCACGGGGTGACTGATGGAGCTGCTGGGGCTGTCAATGCTCTTCCCTGAGGCTCTGATGGGGGGGTTGGGTGTCATGTCAGCTGGTGGGACTGTTGTCATGTTTGTGTTGTTTGCCAGACCTGGGTACCACCCACTACAGAATGTGCCTGGGCTGGCAGTGATTTACCCATGAGGTCACCATTCAAGCCTCAGTAACACAAGAAGAGGACACAACAGGAGAGAGAGGGATCACTGGCCTAGAAGAGGACATAACAGGAGAGACAGGGATCACTGCCCTAGAAGAGGACACAACAGGAGAGACAGGGATCACTGGCCTAGAAGAGGACACAACAGGAGAGAGAGGGATCACTGGCCTAGAAAGGACACAACAGGAGAGACAGGGATCACTGGCCTAGAAGAGGACACAACAGGAGAGAGAGGGATCACTGGCCTAGAGAAAAGGACACAACAGGAGAGACAGGGATCACTGGCCTAGAAGAGGACACAACAGGAGAGACAGGGATCACTGGCCTAGAAGAGGACACAACAGGAGAGACAGGGATCACTGGCCTAGAAGAGGACACAACAGGAGAGACAGGGATCACTGGCCTAGAAGAGGACACAACAGGAGAGACAGGGATCACTGGCCTAGAAGAGCACACAACAGGAGAGACAGGGATCACTGGCCTAGAAAGGACACAACAGGAGAGAGAGGGATCACTGGCCTAGAAAGGACACAACAGGAGAGAGAGGGATCACTGGCCTAGAAGAGGACACAACAGGAGAGAGAGGGATCATTGGCCTAGAAGAGGACACAACAGGAGAGAGAGGGATCACTGGCCTAAAAAGGACACAACAGGAGAGACAGGGATCACTGGCCTAGAAAGGACACAACAGGAGAGAGAGGGATCACTGGCCTAGAAGAGGACATAACAGGAGAGACAGGGATCACTGGCCTAGAAAGGACACAACAGGAGAGAGAGGGATCACTGGCCTAGAAGAGGACATGACAGGAGAGAGAGGGATCACTGGCCTAGAAGAGGACACGACAGGAGAGACAGGGATCACTGGCCTAGAAGAGGACACAACAGGAGAGATGGATCACTGGCCTAGAAGAGGACAAAACAGGAGAGATGGATCACTGGCCTAGAAGAGGACAAAACAGGAGAGAGAGATGTTATCTCTCTGAGAGGCTTTAACTGTTGTCAGGAGTGAGTCTTGACAGGGATGAGTGTTAACTCTGAGAGGCTTTAACTGTTGTCAGGAGGGAGTCTTGACAGGGATGAGTGTTAACTCTCTGAAAGGCTTTAACTGTTGTCAGGAGGGAGTCTTGACAGGGATGAGTGTTAACTCTCTGAGAAGCTTTAACTGTTGTCAGGAGGGAGTCTTGACAGGGATGAGTGTTAACTCTCTGAGAGGCTTTAACTGTTGTCAGGAGGGAGTCTTGACAGGGATGAGTGTTAACTCTCTGAGAGGCTTATGTCTTCTTTATCTGTTGTCAGGGCTATTCCAGGAAATACAGAGCACACAGGGAGCATCCCAAAGAGCACCCTGTTCCCTAGGGGCCCTGTTCAAATGCATCACACTCTATGGGGAATAGGGTGCTATAGGGCCCTGGTCAACAGTAGTGCACTATATAGGGAATAGGGTGCTATAGGGCCCTGGTCAACAGTAGTGCACTATATAGGAGAATAGGGTGCCATAGGGCTCTGGTCTAAAGCAGTGCACTATATAGGGGATAGGGTGCCATAGGGCTCTGGTCTAAAGCAGTGCACTATATAGGGGAATAGGGTTCTATAGGGCCCTGGTCTAAAGCAGTGCACTATATAGGGGAATAGGGTGCCATTTGGGACGTAATCTAAGACAACACACTCCTGATATTTATAGACAGACAACTTGTGTTGTGGCTCACTGCTGCTGGACTTCCTGTTCCTGCTGTGGGCGGGGGGGCCCGAGGATTGACGGGGAGCCCAATTCCCAACTCAGCAGGACTGCATCCTGGAGCGATGTTTGTCCAAATCTCTGGCCTCGTTCCGCTGGGCAGGACTGGAGCTGGGGAGAGAGCCTGGGGTTGGTCTAGGTGAGAGGGGATGTGGCTGGGTCAGGCTGGGGAGAGAGCTTGGGGTTGGTCTAGGTGAGAGGGGATGTGGCTGGGTCAGGCTGGGGGAGAGAGCCTGGGGTTGGTCTAGGTGAGAGGGGATGTGGCTGGGTTTGGTAAACATACTGACGGGGAGGAGGAGTTGGGCTGGGTCAGGCTAGAATGGGACTGGTGATGGGTAATGGAGTCCTGCTGCAGTCTCTGTCCCTTCTCTCTTTCCTGTCAGTCCCTCCGATCTCTCTCTCCTCTCTGCAGTAAAGGTCACATCTCCCCTGTTAAACTAACCTTGGCTGATTTACTCTCCCTCTCTCCCTCTATCTCCCTATACCTCTCCCTCTATCTCCCTCTCTACCTCTCCCTCTATCTCCCTCTCTACCTCTTGCTCTCTCTCTCTCTCTACCTCTCCCTCCCTCTCTACCTCCCTCTCTACCTCCCTCTCTACCTCCCTCTCTACCTCCCTCTCTACCTCCCTCTCTACCTCCCTCTCTACCTCCCTCTCTACCTCCCTCTCTACCCTCCCTCTACCTCCCTCTCTACCTCCCTCTCTACCTCCCTCTCTACCTCTCCCTCTATCTCCCTCTCTACCTCTTGCTCTCTCTCTCTCTCTACCTCTCCCTCCCTCTCTACCTCCCTCTCTCTATCTCCCTCTCTACCTCCCTCTCTACCTCTCTCTCTCTACCTCCCTCTCCCTCTCTCTCTCTACCTCCCTCTCCCTCTACCTCCCTCTCTATCTCCCTCTCTCCCTCTATCTCCCTCTCTACCTCCCTCTCTACCTCCCTCTCTATACCTCTATCTCCCTATCTCCCTCTCTCTCTCTACCTCCCTCTACCTCCCTCTCTATCTCCCTCTATCTCCCCCTCTATCTCTCCCTCTATCTCTCCCTATCTCCCCCTCTATCTCTCCCTATCTCCCCCTCTATCTCTCCCTCTATCTCCCCTATCTCCCTATCTCCCTCTCTACCTCTCTCTCTACCTCCCTCTATACCTCCCTCTCAACCTCTCTCTCTCTACCTCCCTCTCCCGCTCCCTCTATATCTCCCTCTCTACCTCCCTATCTACCTCTCTCTACCTCTCTCTCTCTCTACCTCTCCCTCTCCCTCTACCTCCCTCTCTACCTCCCTCTCTCTCTCTCCCTCTCTACCTCCCTCTCTCTCTCTACCTCCCTCTCTACCTCCCTCTCTACTTCTCTCTACCTCCCTCTCTACCTCTCTCTCTCTCTACCTCTATCTCCCTCTCTACCTCTCTCTCTACCTCTCTCTACCTCTCTCTCTACCTCTCTCTCTACCTCCCTCTCTACCTACAGTTGAAGTCAGAAGTACATACACTTAGGTTGTACATACACTTACATTTTTCAACCACTCCACAAATGTCTGGTTAACAAACTATAGTTTTGGCAAGTCAGTTAGGACATCTACTTTGTACATGACACAAGTCATTTTTCCAACTATTGTTTCCAGACAGATAATTTCACTTATAATTCACTGTATCACAATTCCAGTGGGTCAGAAGTTTACATACACTAAGTTGACTGTGCCTTTAAACAGCTTGGAACATTCCAGAAAATTAAGTAATGTCTTTAGAAGCTTCTGATAGGCTAATTGACATCATTTGAGTCAATTGGAGGTGTACCTGTGGATGTATGTAACGATCTGAGTGTAATGGGTGAGGAGTCAAGCGCAGGAAGCAGAGAGTTCAGGTGAGTGCTATTTTAATGCACCGACAAACGGCGAACATAAGCCAACCCTCACGAACACACAGGGCGTAATGAACAAACAAATGCCCCCAAACAGGGGGACTTAAACGGTCCAGGGAAAAACCCACAAAATGGGAACAACACAACCCATAGACGTGCACACAAGCACACTAAAACAGATGGTCACAATAATTAATCCCGCACAAGGAACTCTGCGGGCCGGCTGACTAATAAAGCCTACTACCTAATTCAAAACAGGTGCACTCAATCAACACATAAGGAGGGGGAGGAAATAATCAGTAGCAGCTAGTAGGCCGGCGATGACGACCGCCGAACGCCACCCAATCGGGAAGGGGAGTGTCCTTCGGTCGGAGTCGTGACAGTACCCCCCCCTTGACGCGTGGCTCCCGCAGTGCGCCGACACCGGCCTCGAGGTCGACCCGGAGGATAGGATCGCAAGGCGATCCGGATGGAGGCGATGGAAATCCCTCAACATTGACGGATCCAACATGTCCCTGGTGGGTACCCAGCACCTCTCCTCCGGACCGTACCCCTCCCAGTCCACGAGGTACTGCAGGCCCCTCACCCGGCGTCTCGAGTCCAGAAGGGCCCGTATCGTATATGCCGGGGACCCCTCGATGTCCAGAGGGGGAGGAGGGACCTCCAGTACCTCACCGTCCTGTAGGGGACCAGCTACCACCGGTCTGAGGAGAGACACATGAAACGAGGGGTTAATACGATAATAGGAAGGGAGTTGTAATCGATAACACACCTCGTTTATTCTCCTCAGGACTTTGAACGGCCCTACACACTGCGGCCCAAGCTTCCGGCAGGGCACGCGGAGGGGTAGGTTTCGGGTCGAGAGCCAGACCCTGTCCCCTGGTACAAACACGGGGGCCTCACTGCGGTGGCGGTCAGCACTCCTTTTCTGCCGTCCACTAGCATGTTGAAGGGATTCCTGGACGGCCCTCCAGGTCTCTTTGGAGCGCTGCACCCATTCCTCCACCGCAGGAGCCTCGGTCTGGCTCGGATGCCACGGTGCCAGGACCGGCTGGTACCCCAACACACACTGAAAGGGGGACACATTAGTAGAGGAGTGGCGTAGTGAGTTCTGGGCCATTTCAGCCCAGGGGATGTATCTTGCCCACTCCCCTGGCCGGTCCTGGCAGTACGACCGCAGAAACCTACCCACCTCCTGGTTTACTCTCTCCACCTGCCCATTACTTTCGGGGTGATAACCGGAGGTCAGGCTGACCGAGACCCCGTAGTGCCGGAAGACGTGGGTGAATAATGCCTCCGCAGTCTGTAGGGCTGTTGGGATACCGGGCAACGGGAGGAGACGGCAGGACTTAGAGAACCGATCCACAATCACCAGAACCGTGGTGTTGCCCTGAGACGGCGGAAGATCGGTCAGGAAATCTACGGATAGATGTGACCATGGCCGTTGTGGAACGGGGAGGGGTTGTAACTTCCCTCTAGGAAGGTGCCTAGGAGCCTTACTCTGGGCGCATACCGAACAGGAGGAGACATAAACCTTAACGTCCCTAGCCAAGGTAGGCCACCAATACCTCCCCCGAAGGCTCCCCACTGTCCTCCTCACCCCAGGGTGACCCGAGGAGGGTAGGACGTGAGCCCACCGAATCAGTTGGTCCCGAACACCAAGCGGCACGTACCTCCGCACCGCCGGACACTGAGGAGGCGAGGGTTCAGCCCGTAACGTCCGCTCAATGTCCGAGTCCACCTCCCATACCACCGGTGCCATCAGCTTTGAGGCCGGAAGGATGGGAGTAGGTTCGGTGGACCTATCCTCCGTGTCGTAAAGGCGGGACAGTGCGTCCGCCTTCACGTTCTGGGAGCCCGGTCTATATGATAAAGTGAACTGGAATCGAGTGAAAAACATGGCCCACCTTGCCTGCCGCGGGTTCAGTCTCCTAGCTGCCCGAATATACTCCAGATTTTGGTGGTCGGTCCAGATGAGAAAGGGATGCTTAGCCCCCTCAAGCCAGTGTCTCCACACCTTCAGAGCCCTGACCACCGCTAACAACTCCCGGTCCCCCACATCATAGTTACGCTCCGCTGGGCTGAGCTTACTCGAGAAGAAAGCGCAGGGGCGGAGTTTTGGTGGCGTACCCGGGCGCTGTGATAGCACGGCACCCACCCCAGCCTCAGACGCGTCCACCTCCACTATGAATGCTAGAGAGGGGTCCGGATGCGCCAACACGGGTGCATCCGTGAACAGCGCCCTCAACCTGTTGAAAGCTCTGTCCTTTAGCAGTGAGGTAATTGGAGCCGCTACCTGGCCAAAACCCCGGATAAACCTCCGGTAGTAGTTGGCAAAACCCCAAAACCGCTGCACCTCTTTTACCGTGGTTGGAGTCGGCCCATTACGCACGGCCTTACTGCGGTCACCCTCCATCTCCACCCTCGAGGTGGAAATGCAATAACCCAGAAAGGAGAGGGCTCGTTTGGAGAACACACACTTCTCAGCCTTGACGTATAGGTCATGCTCCAGCAGTCTACCAAGCACCTTGTGTACCAGAGACACATGCGCGGCGTGAGTGGCTGAGTAGATCAGAATGTCATCGATATAAACAACCACTCCCTGCCCGTGCAGGTCCCTGAGAATATCGTCTACAAAGGATTGAAAAATGGCTGGAGCATTTTTTAACCCATACGGCATGACGCAGTACTCATAGTGGCCCGATGTGGTACTAAATGCGGTTTTCCACTCGTCTCCCTTCCGAATACGCACCAGGCTATACGCGCTCCTGAGATCCAATTTTGTGAAGAACTGCGCTCCCTGAAAGGATTCCACTGCCGTAGCAATGAGAGGTAGTGGGTAGCTGAACCCCACTGTGATGGCATTTAGACCTCTATAATCAATATACGGACGCAATCCTCCCTCCTTCTTCTTCACAAAAAAGAAACTCGAGGAGACGGGTGAAATGGAGGACCGAATGTACCCCTGTCCCAGAGACTCCGTGATATATGTCTCCATAGCCAACGTCTCCTCTTGGGACAATGGGTACACGTGACTCTTGGGAAGCGCAGCGTTACCCTGGAGATCTATCGCACAATCCCTACCCGGTCGATGTGGTGGTAATTTAGTCGCCTTCTTTTTACTAAAAGCGATTGCCAAATTGGCATACTCGGGGGGAATGCACACTGTGGGACCCTGGTCTGGACTTTCCACCGAGGTGGCACCGACGGAAACTCCGACACCTTCCAGAACACTCCTCTGACCACCCCTGGAGAACCCCCTGTTTCCACAAAATTTTAGGATTGTGCCGGGCCAGCCAGGGAATCCCTAACACCACTGGAAACGCAGGCGAATCAATAATATAGAGACTGATACGCTCCCTATGATTCCCCTGCGTTACCATGTCCAGTGGGATCGTGGTCTCCCTGACCACCCCTGACCCTAATGGCCGGCTATCTAGGGAGTGCACGGGAAAGGGAGAATCTATCGGCACAAGCGGAACACCTAATTTAATAGCAAGTCCGCGATCCATAAAGTTCCCAGCTGCGCCTGAATCGACTAGCGCCCTATGCTGGGAAGAGGGAAAAAAATTTAAGAAAAAAAATCAAGACAAACATGTGACCAACAGGGGGTTCTGGGTGAGTTTGGTGCTGACTCACCTGGGGTGATCGAGAAATGTTCCGCCTGCCATCTCGACTCCCAGACGGACCCCCCCAGCACCGATCGGCCGTGTGTCCTCTCCGACCACAGTTGGTGCAGAGGGAGCCTCCTCCTCCGGTACCCCTCGGCAAAGCCCCTCCCAACTCCATCGAAACAGGAGTGGAGGTGCTGGGTAGTGGAACACACAGGACCCTCTCCGAACGCCCGCGGGCAGCCAGCAGATTGTCCAGTCGGATGGACATGTCAATTAGGTCATCCAATGAAAGAGCGGTGTCCCGACACGCTAGCTCCCTGCGGACGTCCTCCCGGAGACTACACCTGTAGTGGTTGATAAGGGCCCTGTCGTTCCACCCGGATCCTGCTGCCAAGGTACGGAACTCCAACGCGTAATCCTGGGCGCTCCTTTTCTCCTGCCGAAGATGGAATAGTCGTTCTCCCGCCGCTCGGCCATCTGGAGGATGGTCAAACACGGTGCGGAAGCGGCGAGAAAACTCGAGGTAGTGCTCCTTAGCTGAGTCTGGGCCATTCCAAACTGCATTTGCCCACTCCAGAGCACGACCCGTGAGGCAGGAGATGAGGACATTCACCCTCTCCGCTCCCGAGGGAGTGGGTCTGACGGTGGCCAGGTACAGTTCTAGCTGGAGTAAGAACCCCTGGCACCCTGCTGCCGCTCCATCATAGACCCTCGGGAGCGTAAGACGGAGGGTGCTGGAGTCGGGAGATGGGGAGTCCTGAGGAGGGGGGCCGAAGGTGGAGAGAGGAGACCGCTTCTCTCCCATAGGTCCATTCTCTCCATCACCAGATCCATCGCCGTTCCGATCCGATGGAGAGCGGTGGTGTGATGTAGAACCCTCTCTTCCATCGATGGGAGGGGAGTGGCTGTTGCTCCTGCTGACTCCATTCTCGGGATTCTGCGGGATTCTGTAACGATCTGAGTGTAATGGGTGAGGAGTCAAGCGCAGGAAGCAGAGAGTTCAGGTGAGTGCTATTTTAATGCACCGACAAACGGCGAACATAAGCCAACCCTCACGAACACACAGGGCGTAATGAACAAACAAATGCCCCCAAACAGGGGGACTTAAACGGTCCAGGGAAAAACCCACAAAATGGGAAAAACACAACCCATAGACGTGCACACAAGCACACTAAAACAGATGGTCACAATAATTAATCCCGCACAAGGAACTCTGCGGGCCGGCTGACTAATAAAGCCTACTACCTAATTCAAAACAGGTGCACTCAATCAACACATAAGGAGGGGGAGGAAATAATCAGTAGCAGCTAGTAGGCCGGCGACGACGACCGCCGAGCGCCACCCGAACGGGAAGGGGAGTGTCCTTCAGTCGGAGTCGTGACAATGTTTTTTAAGTCATATCTTCAACCTCAGTGCCTCTTTGCTTGACATCATGTCGAAAATCAAAAGAAATCAGCTAAGACCTCGGAAAAAAATGTGTAGACCTCCACAAGGTTCATCCTTGGGAGCAATTTCCAAACGCCTGAAGGTACCACGTTCATCTATACAAACAATAGTACGCAAGAATAAACACCATGGGATGACGCAGCCGTCATACCGCTCAGGAAGGAGATGCGTTCTGTCTCCTAGAAAAAAGTGCAAATCAATCCCAGAACAACAACAAAGGACCTTGTGAAGATGCTGGAGGAAACAGGTTCAAAAGTATTTATATCCACAGTAAAACGAGTCCTATATCGACATAACCTGAAAGGCCACTCAGCAAGGAAGAATCCACTGCTCCAAAACCGCCATATAAAAGCCAGACTACGGTTTGCAACGGCACATGGGGATAAAGATGGTACGTTTTGGAGAAATGTCCTCTGGTCTGATGAAACAAAAATAGAACTGTTTGGCCATAATGACCATCGTTATGTTTGGAGGAAAAAGGGGGAGGCCTGCAAGCCAAAGATCACCATCCCAACCGTGAAGCACGGGGGTGGCAGCTTTGCTGCAGGAGGGACTGGTGCACTTCACAAAATAGACGGCATCATGAGGCAAGAAAATTATGCGGATATATTGAAGCAACAACTCAAGCAATTTTGCCATAACTTTGGACGTATGCTTGGGGTCATTGTCCATTTGGAAGACCCATTTAAGACCAAGCAGGAAGTTAAAGCTAAGTCTTAAATGGATCTTCCAAATGGACAATGACCCCAAGCATACGTCCAAAGTTATGGCAAAATGGCTTAAGGATAACAAAGTCAAGGTATTGGAGTGGCCATTCAAAGCCCTGAGCTCAATCCCATAGAAGATTTGTGGGCAGAACTGAAAAAGCGTTTGCGAGCAAGGAGGCCTACAAACCTGACTTAGTTACACCAGCTCTGTCAGGGGGAATGGGCCAAAATTCACCCCACTTATTGTGGGAAGCTTGTGGAAGGCTACCCGAAATGTTTGACCCAAGTTAAACACTTACAGGCAATGCTACCAAATACTAATTGAGTGTATGTAAACTTCTGACCCACTAGGAATGTGATGAAAGAAAGAAAAGCTGAAATAAATCATTCTCTACTATTATTCTGACATTTCACATTCTTAAAATAAAGTGGTGATCCTATCTGACCTAAGACAGGGAATTTTTACTAAGATTAAATGTCAGGAATTGTGTAAAACTGAGTTTAAATGTATTTGGCTAAGGTGTATGCAAACTTCTGACTTCAACTGTATCCCCCTCTCTCTTTCTCTCTCCCTCCTCCTCTCACCACCTCTCTTTCTTGCTCTCCTTCTGGCTCGCTCTCACTCTCTCACTCACTCCCTCTCTTTCTCTCTCTCTCTCGCTCTCTCTCCCTTCCTCCCTCTCTGGCAGCCTCTCTCTCTCCCTTCCTCCCTCTCTGGCAGCCTCTCTCTCTCTCTCTTCCTCCCTCTCTGGCAGCCTCTCTCCCTCCCTCCCTCTCTCTCTCTCTCTCCTTTTCCCTGCCTCTTTCTGTCTCTATCATTGGAACCTACTGCTGGACAGTCACAGACCCACAGGATGTAACTCAGTAATAACACACACAGGTAGAGACTGAGTTATAGAAAACATAGTCATGTTTATTCATGTTTCACCACACAGATGGACGGACAGACAGACAGACAGATGGGCTGTGAGTCCTGATCTGTTGGCGAGGGTAGAGTCAACGGGATAGCATCTGTAAGCTCTGCTCTGGGGTCAGTTCTCAGTAGAGTCAGATGAATAGAGGACAGAGTCTTTGATGCGCGGCTCTGGGGTCAGTTCTCAGTGTGTTTAACAGAACATTGTACTGTGATGGAGCAGGCTGGAGGTCAGGACAGCACTGGAGATTTACCCAATCAACTAAACATCCAGAAGTACAGAGTAAAAGACAGACAGAACACGGTACAGGCAGTATAGTCAGTTTACACCAGCCATCTAATAGGTCGCTAACAGAACTACTACCATCCAACAGTCTCTTCACTAGAACTCATGTTTTGTCACGTTGACTTCAGTCCTACAGCCTGGATGGGGCTGGGGGGGCTGGGGGGGGTCACGTATCCTTTAGCTGTACATGTGCTATGTTTGGCACATTCTCCTCATTAAATAGCTGGGAACTCTAAAGAAGAAGAAAACAACATTCCTTGTCCAGGAAATGCATTGGATTCAGCACTGGAGGTTGTATGTGTCTCAAAACACCAAGTGGTTAGAAGCAGCTAGAGTGACATTGGGTTAGCATGGTAACAGCAGGGCACTCCAATGTCCTCCAAACCAACAGAAACCATGTGACAGAATATCCAACGGGTTCTAGAATCTACTACAATCTACTACAGCGATGTAGGAGATCCTCTGTGTGTGGGTACAGTTTCAGACCTGTCCAGGTGTATTGTGGGTATTAAAGTGTATCGGTGGGTATTAAAGTGTATCGGTGGGTATTAAAGTGTATCGGTGGGTATTAAAGTGTATTAACGTGTATTAAAGTGTAGCGGTGGGTATTAAAGTGTATTAAAGTGTAGCGGTGGGTATTAAAGTGTATTAAAGTGTATTAAAGTGTAGCGGTGGGTATTAAAGTGTATTAAAGTGTATTAAAGTGTAGCGGTGGGTATTAAAGTGTATTAAAGTGTATTAAAGTGTAGCGGTGGGTATTAAAGTGTATTAAAGTGTATTAAAGTGTAGCGGTGTGTATTAAAGTGTATTAAAGTGTAGCGGTGGGTATTAAAGTGTATTAAAGTGTATTAAAGTGTAGCGGTGGGTATTAAAGTGTATTAAAGTGTATTAAAGTGTAGCGGTGGGTATTAAAGTGTATTAAAGTGTATTAAAGTGTAGCGGTGGGTATTAAAGTGTATTAAAGTGTATTAAAGTGTAGCGGTGGGTATTAAAGTGTATTAAAGTGTAGCGGTGGGTATTAAAGTGTATTAAAGTGTATTAAAGTGTAGCGGTGGGTATTAAAGTGTATTAAAGTGTAGCGGTGGGTATTAAAGTGTATCGGTGGGTATTAAAGTGTATTAAAGTGTATCGGTGGGTATTAAAGTGTATTAAAGTGTATTAAAGTGTAGCGTTGGGTAATAAAGTGTATTAAAGTGTATTAAAGTGTAGCGGTGGGTATTAAAGTGTATTAAAGTGTATTAAAGTGTATTAAAGTGTAGCGGTGGGTATTAAAGTGTATTAAAGTGTATTAAAGTGTAGCGGTGGGTATTAAAGTGTATTAAAGTGTATTAAAGTGTATTAAAGTGTAGCGGTGGGTATTAAAGTGTATTAAAGTGTAGCGGTGGGTATTAAAGTGTATTAAAGTGTATCGTGGGTATTAAAGTGTATTGGTGGATATTAAAGTGTATTAAAGTGTAGCGGTGGGTATTAAAGTGTAGCGGTGGGTATTAAAGTGTATTAAAGTGTAGCGGTGATATTAAAGTGTATTGGTGGGTATTAAAGTGTATTGGTGGATATTAAAGGGTATCGGTGGGTATTAAAGTGTATCGGTGGGTATTAAAGTGTACCGGTGGGTATTAAAGTGTATTAAAGTGTATCGGTGGGTACTAAAGTGTATCGGTGGGTATTAAAGTGTATCGGTGGGTATTAAAGTGTATTAAAGTGTATCGGTGGATATTAAAGTATATGTGTGGGTATTAAAGTATATTAAAGTGTATCGGTGGGTATTAAAGTATATTAAAGTGTATCGGTGGATATTAAAGTGTATTAAAGTGTATCGGTGGGTATTAAAGTGTATCGGTGGGTATTAAAGTGTATCATCGGTGGGTATTAAAGTGTATTCGTGGGTATTAAAGTGTATTAAAGTGTAGCGGTGGGTATTAAAGTGTATTGGTGGGTATTAAAGTGTATCGGTGGGTATTAAAGTGTATCGGTGGGTATTAAAGTGTATTCGTGGGTATTAACGTGTATCGGTGGGTATTAAAGTGTATTCGTGGGTATTAACGTGTATCGGTGGATATTAAAGTGTATCGGTGGGTATTAAAGTGTATCGGTGGGTATTAAAGTGTATCGGTGGGTATTAAAGTGTATCGGTGGGTATTAAAGTGTATTGGTGGGTATTAACGTGTATCGGTGGGTATTAAAGTGTATGTGTGGGTATTAAAGTGTATTAATTTGTATCAGTGGGAATTAAAGTGTATCGGTGGATATTAAAGTGTATTGGTGGATATTAAAGTGTATGTGTGGGTATTAAAGTGTATTAATGCGTATCGGTGGATATTAAAGTGTATGTGTGGGTATTAAAGTGTATTAATGCGTATCAGTGGGTATTAAAGTGTATCGGTGGGTATAAAAGTGTATGTGTGTATGACTGTGTAATAAATTGTACTGGTGTGTGTTGTAGAAAGGCAGGGTGTAGGTCTGTGGGAGAACTCCTATCTGTAATGGTGTGGGTGGTGTAGGTCTGTGGGAGAACTATCTGTAATGGTGTGGGTGGTGTAGGTCTGTGGATAACGCCTATCTGTAATGGTGTGGGTGGTATAGGTCTGTGGAGAAGTCCTATCTGTAATGGTGTGGGTGGTGTAGGTCTGTGGGATAACTCCTATCTGTAATGGTGTGGGTGGTGTAGGTCTGTGGGAGAACTCCTATCTGTAATGGTGTGGGTGGTATAGGTCTGTGGGAGAACTCCTATCTGTAATGGTGTGGGTGGCCAGTTCTTCTCCAGCTGTTATCACAGGAGAACAATGCAACGATGATGTTCCACTCTACAGGTAATTGGTTCTAACCCCCTCTCTGTTCCACTCTATAGGTCATTGGTTCTAACCCCCTCTCTGTTCCACTCTATAGGTCATTGGTTCTAACCCCCTCTCTGTTCCACTCTATAGGTCATTGGTTCTAACCCCTCTCTGTTCCACTCGATAGGTCATTGGTTCTAACCCCTCTCTGTTCCACTCTATAGGTCATTGGTTCTAACCCCTCTCTGTTCCACTCTATAGGTCATTGGTTCTAACCCCTCTCTGTTCCACTCTATAGGTCATTGGTTCTAACCCCCTCTCTGTTCCACCCTATAGGTCATTGGTTCTAACCCCCTCTCTGTTCCACCCTATAGGTAATTGGTTCTAACCCCCTCTCTGTTCAACTCTATAGGTAATTGGTTCTAACCCCATCTGTTTCCACCCCCGGGTCCCTGCTGTCAGTCAGCTTCTTATAATCCCTTCTCTGTTCCATAATATAGGTCAGTGGTTCCACCCTTCTGATATTTCCCTGTTGTCTGAATCGCCCCTTCCTCTCCCCTCCTCCCCACTGCTGGTGTAAAGGAGCTCCATGGTCAGGTTGTTAAAGGTCTATATTTGGGTCAGATGGTTTCTAGTGGTGCCTGTATCAACATCGTATAGCTGTATAATCCTACTGGAGTTGGAGAATCTATGAAACTCCTTCTTAAATATAACCTCTGGTTTAAACCCTCATTCCTTACTTTGTCAGCCTGTCAATCCCCCTCCCTGCATCAAAGCTTTAGTAACTTTGTTAACTCTGTGTTAGCTGCCTGAGTTGGTCTGGTTTAGCTGTCTCTATGTGGCCTGTGGGATGGAACATTACAATTTGTGTAAATGTTCTGTGATGGTTGCATGGTTGTTCTGTGATGGTTGTATGGTTGTTCTGTGATGGTTGTATGGATGTTAGGAGATGGTTGTATGGATGTTATGAGAAGGTTGTATGAATGTTCTGTGACGGTTGTGTGGAGGTTCCTCCCAATACATTGAGGTTGACAGGTCTTCTCAGTGTTCTCTGACCCTGAGGTAGTGTTAGGGGTCAGGGTTAATTAGGGTTACCGAGGTAGTGTTAGGGGTCAGGGTTAGGTAGGGTTAGGGGTCAGGGTTAGGTAGGGTTACTGAGGTAGTGTTAGGGGTCAGGTAGGGTTAGTGAGGTAGTGTTAGGGGTCAGGGTTCGGTAGGGTTACTGAGGTAGGGTTAGGGGTCAGGGTTATGTAGGGTTAGTGAGGTAGGGTTAGAGGTCTGGGTTAGGTAGGGTTAGAGAGGTAGGGTTAGGGGTCTGGGTTGTTTGTTTGGTAGGGTTAGTTTGATAGACAGGTGTCAGATTTAGTGTCTGAGCCTGAACCAACTGGCCTCTAAACTCTAACCTCTGACCTGGAAGTCTTATGAATAGCTCTCTGGCATTGCTGTCTGAACTCGTACCCGACAGGAAGTCTGAGGTCTTACGCAACACACAACTCTGTCCTCCAGACTTACAAATGACATCAATGCATGATTTAGGTAAAAGCCCACCCGACAGAGAGTGATCTGAAGCTGGGATTGGCCTGTCGTAAAGCATCTTACAGGGTATCTTAGGGGTTTCAATCCTAGCTCTGCACATATGAACATATCCTTAGGCAGCTTTCCACTCCCTAAGACACCATGTCATTAGCTATGGCACAGTCTGATGTGAGCCTGATACCTGCTACCTACCTGCTAACCTGCCTCAACACCTCAACCTACCTGCTGCTTGCCCTCGACATCACAGAGCTCTATCAGGTTCTACTGGGTTCACTCGGGTTCTACTAGATTCTACCAGGTTCTGAGGTTCTACCAGGTTCTACCAGGGTCTATCATACTGTTCCACTGTTCTCAGGGCGGGGTATCACCAAACATAGAGGTGAGCATTCACCAGGGTTAGAAGTTGGCTTTAGGCTTAGAGAGTGGAGGTGGCTTTAGGCTTAGAGAGTGGAGGTGGCTTTAGGCTTAGAGAGTGGAGGTGGCTTTAGGCTTAGAGAGTGGAGGTGGCTTTTAGGCTTTGGAGTGGAGGTGGCTTTAGGCTTAGAGAGTGGAGTTGGCTTTAGGCTTAGAGAGTGGAGTTGGCTTTAGGCTTAGAGAGTGGAGGTGGCTTTAGGCTTAGAGAGTGGAGGTGGCTTTAGGCTTAGAGAGTGGAGGTGGCTTTAGGCTTAGAGAGTGGAGGTGGCTTTAGGCTTAGAGAGTGGAGGTGGCTTTAGGCTTAGAGAGTGGAGGTGGCTTTAGGCTTAGAGAGTGGAGGTGGCTTTAGGCTTAGAGAGTGGAGGTGGCTTTAGGCTTAGAGAGTGGAGGTGGCTTTAGGCTTAGAGAGTGGAGGTGGCTTTTTAGGCTTAGAGAGTGGAGGTGGCTTTAGGCTTAGAGAGTGGAGGTGGCTTTAGGCTTAGAGAGTGGAGGTGGCTTTAGGCTTAGAGAGTGGAGGTGGCTTTAGGCTTAGAGAGTGGAGGTGGCTTTAGGCTAGAGAGTGGAGGTGGCTTTAGGGAGGTGGGAGTGGAGGTGGCTTTAGGCTTAGAGAGTGGAGGTGGCTTTAGGCTTAGAGAGTGGAGGTGGCTTTAGGCTTAGAGAGTGGAGGTGGCTTTAGGATTAGACGTTGGGTTTCGGGTTAGAGACGGTCAGACAGGACCAGATTAACAGGGAGAGGAGGGGGCTGAGAGGCTTTGGTCCTGATAACATTAGCGGAACATGACCTAATGAGGCCAGACAGACCTGCTCCATGTACTCTATACATACTGCCCAGCCTCCCTACAGCCACAGCTCTTCCAGGCCAGAGGCCTGGTACCAAAGTACCATATCAGACCTCATGTATTGAGCCTGGATGATACAGCAAAACCTTTAGTTACTACATCATGGAAAACCCAAACATGTCTGGTCTGTCGTATGTCAGCAGGTCTGTCAAATACCCGTACATGTTCGTGGTTTGTACATACATCCAGACAGTGGTTTGTCCATACATCCATACAGTACATCTTTAGTCCACAATAACATTTGGACCAGATTTCTGTTTTCAACAGTCAGAGCAGTGATGTCGTAGAATGAGCTGAATGACAGTGTAGATCCCCTACTCCACACCTGGTGATGTCATATCCCCTAGTGATCTTCTTTTTCATCTGCTGCCCTAGGTATATCAACAAGGCACGTTGTCTCTCCACAATAGGCTGTACTGTCCAGCCCCATGGTAGTCTCTCCACACTAGGTACTGTCCAGCCCAATGGTAGAGTCTCTCCATGCTAGGCTGTACTGTCCAGCCCAATGGTAGAGTCTCTCCATGCTAGGCTGTACTGTCCAGCACAATGGTAGAGTCTATCCATGCTAGAATGTACTGTCCAGCCCAATGGTAGAGTCTCTCCACAATAGGCTGTACTGTCCAGCCCAATGGTAGAGTCTCTCCATGCTAGGCTGTACTGTCCAGATCCATGGTCTGAGTCTGAAGATGCTAGGCTGTACTGTCCAGCCCAATGGTAGAGTCTCTCCATGCTAGGCTGTACTGTCCAGCCCCATGGTCTGAGTCTGAAGATGCTAGGCTGTACTGTCCAGCCCAATGGTAGAGTCTCTCCATGCTAGGCTGTACTGTCCAGCCCAATGGTAGAGTCTCTCCATGCTAGGCTGTACTGTCCAGCCCAATGGTAGAGTCTCTCCATGCTAGGCTGTACTGTCCAGCGCAATGGTAGAGTCTCTCCATGCTAGGCTGTACTGTCCAGCCCATGGTAGAGTCTCTCCATGCTAGGCTGTACTGTCCAGCCCCATGGTAGTCTCTCCATGCTAGGCTGTACTGTCCAGCCCCATGGTAGAGTCTCTCCATGCTAGGCTGTACTGTCCAGCCCCATGGTAGAGTCTCTCCATGCTAGGCTGTACTGTCCAGCCCCATGGTAGTCTCTCCATGCTAGGCTGTACTGTCCAGCCCCATGGTAGAGTCTCTCCATGCTAGGCTGTACTGTCCAGCCCAATGGTAGAGTCTCTCCATGCTAGGCTGTACTGTCCAGCCCAATGGTAGAGTCTCTCCACACTAGGCTGTACTGTCCAGCCCCATGGTAGAGTCTCTCCATGCTAGGCTGTACTGTCCAGCTCCATGGTCTGAGTCTGAAGATGCTAGGCTGTGTGGTGGCTGTGGAGCCGCATGTTAGGAGTTCTTGGTTTATTTTTTTATTTATTTTTTCCTTTGATGATGACTTCAATAAATAACAAATATATTTATATATCATATATAGCCATGTAGAAACTACATGTATTTCACATAACTTAAATAATAATTTATATGTACAGCCCCCCTTCACAATAAGGAAATATATTCCATAATGTCTATGGTCGGGTTGTGTGTTTACGTCCTGCGGTGTTTCCGTGACAACGCACAGACACAGGAAGTGTCTATCCGTATCCAGCGCCAGCCCACAGAGGTCCGGTCCTGCGTCAGAGCTCTGACGTACGTCTGAGAGGTCTTACACTGCGAGTTCCAGTGTTTGTCATCGATGCCGCGACAGCCGCTCTTAAAAGGTTTGGCAGTCCGACACTTGGTCTCATAGAAGTACTGCTTAACAAAGTTGCTTTCGGCGGTTCCCATCTTTATCTGATCCAGGACGGTGACCTGACGACCCCTGATGTCCACCGCATTCGTCTTGTCTGTCACCCACTGTGATTGGCTGTCACAGACGGAGTACTCCCCGCGGTAACTCTTGTGTTCTGCGTATCTCTTCCTGCGGGTCTTGTTGGTTCTGTCAGAGCTGCCCACGTAGTCATCTATAGAGTAGAGCGGAGGAGGCTGCAGGGGCGCCCGCTCACTCAGCAGGACCCGGGGAGAGTTGTAGTGTTTCTGCTGCTCCAGCAGGTCAGACGACCTGGGCTGGTACAGCGAGCTGCGCCTCTCCAGGAATCTACTGTCGTCCAGAGGGGTGTCAATGGCGAGCAGGCCCAACGGTGGCAATGTGTCCTGGGCCTGCCTGTCCTGGCCCTCACCCTGCCTCCCCCGGCCGCGGGTCAGGTCCGCCTGCAGCAGCTGGATGATGAGGGAGTTGATGGGGTCCTGGGTGGGCGGGGGCTGCTGGCGCTCCATGTGCGTTGCCTGGATACCGTAGAGGTACGCTAGGAACAACACATACAGCAACATGGACATCACTAGATTCACCTGTAAGATCTGTGGAGTAGAGGAGACAGGATATCAGTTATTAATCACCTATCATCAATAATTACACCACTAGATTCACCTGTAAGATCTGTGGAGTAGAGAAGACAGAATAGCAGTTATTAATCACCTATAATCAATAATCACACCACTTGATTCAGTTACTAATTCAGATCAGTTATAATTTATTAATCACCTGAAGCATTATCAACATTTTATATTCTGAATCTAGAATCATGCCAAAATGCTAATATAAATTAGTCCTGGAGCATTATGAATGTTGTTTTATGTTCTGAATCTAGAATCATGCCAAAATGCTAATAGAATTAGTCCTGGAACATATGAATGTTGTTTTATGTTCTGAATCTAGAATCATGCCAAAATGCTAATAGAATTAGTCCTGGAGCATTATGGATGTTTTATGTTCTGAATCTAGAATCATGCCAAAATGCTAATAGAATTAGTCCTGGAGCATTATGGATGTTTTATGTTCTGAATCTAGAATCATGCCAAAATGCTAATGGGATTAGTCCTGGAGCATTATGAATGTAGTTTTATATTCTGAATCTAGAATCATGCCAAAATGCTAATAGAATTAGTCCTGGAGCATTATGAATGTTGTTTTATGTTCTGAATCTAGAATCATGCCAAAATGCTAATAGAATTAGTCCTGGAACATTATGGATGTTGTTTTATGTTCTGAATCTAGAATCATGCCAAAATGCTAATAGAATTAGTCCTGGAGCATTATGGATGTTTTATGTTCTGAATCTAGAATCATGCCAAAATGCTAATAGAATTAGTCCTGGAGCATTATGGATGTTTTATGTTCTGAATCTAGAATCATGCCAAAATGCTAATAGAATTAGTCCTGGAGCATTATGGATGTTTTATGTTCTGAATCTAGAATCATGCCAAAATGCTAATAGAATTAGTCCTGGAGCATTATGAATGTTGTTTTATGTTCTGAATCTAGAATCATGCCAAAATGCTAATAGAATTAGTCCTGGAGCATTATGAATGTTGTTTTATGTTCTGAATCTAGAATCATGCCAAAATGCTAATCGAATTAGTCCTGGAGCATTATGAATGTTGTTTTATGTTCTGAATCTAGAATCATGCCAAAATGCTAATAGAATTAGTCCTGGAGCATTATGAATGTTGTTTTATGTTCTGAATCTAGAATCATGCCAAAATGCTAATAGAATTAGTCCTGGAACATTATGGATGTTGTTTTATGTTCTGAATCTAGAATCATGCCAAAATGCTAATAGAATTAGTCCTGGAGCATTATGAATGTTGTTTTATGTTCTGAATCTAGAATCATGCCAAAATGCTAATAGAATTAGTCCTGGAACATTATGGATGTTGTTTTATGTTCTGAATCTAGAATCATGCCAAAATGCTAATAGAATTAGTCCTGGAACATTATGGATGTTGTTTTATGTTCTGAATCTAGAATCATGCCAAAATGCTAATAGAATTAGTCCTGGAGCATTATGGATGTTTTATGTTCTGAATCTAGAATCATGCCAAAATGCTAATAGAATTAGTCCTGGAGCATTATGAATGTTGTTTTATGTTCTGAATCTAGAATCATGCCAAAATGCTAATAGAATTAGTCCTGGAACATTATGGATGTTGTTTTATGTTCTGAATCTAGAATCATGCCAAAATGCTAATAGAATTAGTCCTGGAACATTATGGATGTTGTTTTATGTTCTGAATCTAGAATCATGCCAAAATGCTAATAGAATTAGTCCTGGAGCATTATGAATGTTGTTTTATGTTCTGAATCTAGAATCATGCCAAAATGCTAATAGAATTAGTCCTGGAACATTATGGATGTTGTTTTATGTTCTGAATCTAGAATCATGTCAAAATGCTAATGGGATTAGTCCTGGAGCATTATGAATGTTGTTTTATGTTCTGAATCTAGAATCATGCCAAAATGCTAATAGAATTAGTCCTGGAACATTATGGATGTTGTTTTATGTTCTGAATCTAGAATCATGTCAAAATGCTAATGGGATTAGTCCTGGAGCATTATGAATGTTGTTTTATGTTCTGAATCTAGAATCATGCCAAAATGCTAATAGAATTAGTCCTGGAGCATTATGAATGTTGTTTTATGTTCTGAATCTAGAATCATGCCAAAATGCTAATAGAATTAGTCCTGGAGCATTATGGTTGTTTTATGTTCTGAATCTAGAATCATGCCAAAATGCTAATAGAATTAGTCCTGGAGCATTATGAATGTTGTTTTATGTTCTGAATCTAGAATCATGCCAAAATGCTAATAGAATTAGTCCTGGAGCATTATGGATGTTTTATGTTCTGAATCTAGAATCATGCCAAAATGCTAATAGAATTAGTCCTGGAGCATTATGAATGTTGTTTTATGTTCTGAATCTAGAATCATGCCAAAATGCTAATATAAATTAGTCCTGGAGCATTATGAATGTTGTTTTATGTTCTGAATCTAGAATCATGCCAAAATGCTAATAGAATTAGTCCTGGAACATTATGAATGTTGTTTTATGTTCTGAATCTAGAATCATGCCAAAATGCTAATAGAATTAGTCCTGGAGCATTATGGATGTTGTTTTATGTTCTGAATCTAGAATCATGCCAAAATGCTAATAGAATTAGTCCTGGAACATTATGGATGTTGTTTTATGTTCTGAATCTAGAATCATGCCAAAATGCTAATAGAATTAGTCCTGGAGCATTATGAATGTTGTTTTATGTTCTGAATCTAGAATCATGCCAAAATGCTAATGGGATTAGTCCTGGAGCATTATGAATGTTGTTTTATGTTCTGAATCTAGAATCATGCCAAAATGCTAATAGAATTAGTCCTGGAGCATTATGGATGTTTTAGGTTCTGAATCTAGAATCATGCCAAAATGCTAATAGAATTAGTCCTGGAACATTATGGATGTTGTTTTATGTTCTGAATCTAGAATCATGCCAAAATGCTAATAGAATTAGTCCTGGAGCATTATGAATGTTGTTTTATGTTCTGAATCTAGAATCATGCCAAAATGCTAATAGAATTAGTCCTGGAGCATTATGAATGTTGTTTTATGTTCTGAATCTAGAATCATGCCAAAATGCTAATGGGATTAGTCCTGGAGCATTATGAATGTTGTTTTATGTTCTGAATCTAGAATCATGCCAAAATGCTAATAGAATTAGTCCTGGAGCATTATGAATGTTGTTTTATGTTCTGAATCTAGAATCATGCCAAAATGCTAATAGAATTAGTCCTGGAGCATTATGAATGTTGTTTTATGTTCTGAATCTAGAATCATGCCAAAATGCTAATAGAATTAGTCCTGGAGCATTATGAATGTTGTTTTATGTTCTGAATCTAGAATCATGCCAAAATGCTAATAGAATTAGTCCTGGAACATTATGGATGTTGTTTTATGTTCTGAATCTAGAATCATGCCAAAATGCTAATGGGATTAGTCCTGGAGCATTATGGATGTTTTATGTTCTGAATCTAGAATCATGCCAAAATGCTAATAGAATTAGTCCTGGAACATTATGGATGTTGTTTTATGTTCTGAATCTAGAATCATGCCAAAATGCTAATAGAATTAGTCCTGGAACATTATGAATGTTGTTTTATGAATGGAAAGGCACTGGAGCGATGAACCACTCTTGATGTCTCTGCCTGGAAGGCTGAGTAACTGGCTTACTGGTGCTCTTCCATGCCGTCCCTAGGAGGGGTGCGTCACTTGAGTGGGTTGAGTCACTGACATGATCTTCCTGTCCGGGTTGGCCCCACCCCCCTCGGGTTTGTTCCGTGGGGGAGATCATCGTGGGCTATACTCGGCCTTGTCTCAGGGTAGTAAGTTGGTGGTTGAAGATATCCCTCTAGTGGTGTGGGGGCTGTGCTTTGGCAAAGTGGGTGGGGTTATATCCTTCCTGTTTGGCCCTGTCCGGGGGTATCATCGGATGGGGTCACAGTGTCAGCCGACCCCTCCTGTCTCAGCCTCCAATATTTATGCTGCAATAGTTTGGGTCAGGGGGGTAGGGTCAGTCCGTTATATCTGGAGTATTTCTCCTGTCTTATCGGGTGTCCTGTGTGAATTTAAGTGTGCTCTCTCTAATTCTCTCCCTCCCCTCCCGGAGGACCTGAGCCCTGGGACCATGCCTCAGGACTACCTGGCATGATGACTCCTTGCTGTCCCCAGTCCACCTGGCCGTGCTGCTGCTCCAGTTTCAACTGTTCTACCTGCGGCTATGGAACCCTGGCCTGTTCACCAGACATTCTACCTGTCCCGGACCTGCTGTTTTCGACTCTCTCTCTCCCGCACCTGCTGTCTCTAACTTTGAATGATCGTCTATGAAAAGCCAACTGACATTTACTCCTGAGGTGCTGACCTGTTGCACCCTCTACAACCACTGTGATTATTATTATTATTTGACCCTGCTGGTCATCTTTGAACATTTGAATATCTTGGCCATGTTCTGTTATAATCTCAACCCGACATAGCCAGAAGAGGACTGGCCTTCCCTCTCCCCCTCTCTAGGGAGTTTTTCCTAGCCACCGTGCTTCTGCCTGTGTTTGGGATTTAGACTGGGTTTCTGTACAGCACTTTGTGACATCGGCTGATGTAAAAAGGGCTTTATAAATACATTTGATTGATTGATTTTATGTTCTGAATCTAGAAAATCATGTCAAAATGACTAGGAGTAGGAGGGGAGAGGAGGAGAGGGGGAGGGGACTAGGAGGAGGAGGGGGAGAGGGACTAGGAGGAGGAGGGGGAGAGGGAGGGGGACTAGGAGTAGGAGGGGGAGGGGGACTAGGAGGGGAGGGGGACTAGATGGAGGAGGAGGGGACTAGGAGGAGGAGGAGGGGGAGAGGGACTAGAAGGAGGAGGAGGGGACTAGGAGTAGGAGGAGGGGGAGAGGGACTAGGAGGAGGAGGAGGGGGAGGGGGACTAGGATGAGGGGGGGAGAGGGACTAGGAGGAGGAGGAGGGGGAGAGGGACTAGGAGGAGGAGGGGGACTAGGAGGAGGAGGAGGGGGAGGGGGAGAGGGACTAGCAGGAGGAGTAGGGGGAGGGGGACTAGGAGGATGAGGAGCGGGAGGGGGAGAGGGACTAGGAGGATGAGGAGGGGGACTAGGAGGAGGAGGAGGGGGACTAGGAGGAGGAGGAGAGGGACTAGGAGGAGGAGGGGGACTAGGGGGAGGGGGAGAGGGACTAGGAGGAGGAGGGGGACTAGGAGGAGGAGAGGGACCAGGACGAGGAGGGGATGGGGACTAGACATAGGAGGAGGGGGAGTAGGAGGAGGGGGAGGAGGGGGACTAGGAGCTGGAGGACCGGGGAGGGGGACTAAGAGGAGGGGGAGAGGGACTAGGAAGAGGAGGGGGACTAGGAGTAGGAGGAGGGGAAGGGGGACTAGGAGGAGGAGGGGGAGAAGGAGGAGGAGGGGGAGAGGGACTAGGAGGAGGAGGGGGCCTAGGAGGAGGAGGAGGGGGGGAGTGGGAACATGAAACAGGAGGGGGAGAAGGAGCTGGTGAAGTGTACCTCTGTGTGACGGGGATACCAGGGGCTGAGACCAGAGTTATTCAGAGTTGTACAGTTCATCAGTTAGTGGTTTACAGTCTATTAGGGATGTAGACATTCTGCTGGGTTGAGGCCAGTTCCTTGAAACACTGATCAGTAGCCTGGGGCATCCAGTTGCTCATTTGGTCACAACAACATTTGAGGCACAGAACTAGAATGAGATTCTATTTCTATTATTTGAGGTCAAGGGTCAAAGCAGGTGTGTGAATCACTGGTCTCTGCTAATATAATGTAACATTAGCAGCAATGTTGCGTGTAGCTCTGCTGCTACTATAGACTCCAGATGCGATGACGAGAGGAAACCTGTCCAAACTCTTACAAGTCTGACGTGATTGCAACACATGGGTTGAAGTTCCCCTATGAACAGATCTAGGATCAGCTTCACCTTCCCCAATCCTAACCTTAACCATAAGTGGGGGACAATATAAAACTGACCCAAGACCAGCATCTAGGGGATGTCTTCACCCTCCACCATACAGATCAGGAAGTAGTCTGTTGTGACGGCAGTAGATGTCCTGAGGGAAGAAACGGATCAGGCCTAAACGGGATCCTACCTCTGCAGCGCTGAGAGAAACCAGTAGTAGTACACACTGCTCTGATACACCCTGAAGAACTAGTTTATTCCTGTTGGCTACAGAGACCCTGGCAGGTAGATAATGACTCTCACTGAGGCACAGATCATTATTGTCATCCAGATTCTGAATGACAGAGAAAAAGA
This sequence comes from Oncorhynchus tshawytscha, assembly GCF_018296145.1. Taxonomy (NCBI): domain Eukaryota; kingdom Metazoa; phylum Chordata; class Actinopteri; order Salmoniformes; family Salmonidae; genus Oncorhynchus; species Oncorhynchus tshawytscha. The sequence continues at coordinate 50,645 of NW_024609288.1, forward strand.
GAGCTACAGAATGAGATAAACACTCTAATCTCAAAATAATTCAAGACAAGAAGTGATGAACAACAACTCTATTCAATCAGAATATATAAAAAATGTACTTTGCGCCTCAAGTGAAGAGGTTTTGACTTCGCCAGCTACCTACACAACATAAACCTAGCCAATAGGCTAACAAGCTAGCCAGAAAAATGTAGCTAGAACAAACCTAGCGAGGGGAGATAATACAACTACATCCAACAACTAAACTGAGTGAGTCAACCAAGAAGGATCAGGGACTCTAACTTTAATATATCTTCTGTTGTTTTTTACTTTGAAGATGTTTTACTCTTTTTGCTGTTTTTGAGCTAAATTAGAGCTAGCTAGCAACAGCAGCAGACTAACAAAAATGGTTGCCATGGCACCGTGGCAGCAGAACAGAAGCAGTAGCAGAGCCCAGAGGCCCCATGTCCCCTCAGCGCTGAGTCCCTTCTCTACCCTCCAGAGGCCCCATGTCCCCACTCCCCCTCAGCGCTGAGTCCCTTCTCTACCCCCCAGAGGCCCCATGTCCCCTCAGCGCTGAGTCCCTTCTCTACCCTCCAGAGGCCCCATGTCCCCTCAGCGCTGAGTACCTTCTCTACCCTCCAGAGGCCCCATGTTCCCCTCAGCGCTGAGTCCCTTCTCTACCCTCCAGAGGCCCCATGTCCCCTCAGCGCTGAGTCCCTTCTCTACCCTCCAGAGGCCCCATGTTCCCCTCAGCGCTGAGTCCCTTCTCTACCCCCAGAGGCCTCTTGTCCCCTCAGCGCTGAGTCCCTTCTCTACCCTCCAGAGGCCCCATGTCCCCCTCAGCGCTGAGTCCCTTCTCTACCCTCCAGAGGCCTCATGCCCCCTCAGTGCTGAGTCCCTTCTCTACCCTCCAGAGGCCCCATGTCCCCCTCAGCGCTGAGTCCCTTCTCTACCCTCCAGAGGCCCCATGTCCCCACTCCCCTCAGTGCTGAGTCCCTTCTCTACCCCCAGAGGCCCCATGTCCCCTCAGCGCTGAGTCCCTTCTCTACCCTCCAGAGGCCCCATGTCCCCACTCCCCCTCAGTGCTGAGTCCCTTCTCTACCCTCCAGAGGCCCCATGTCCCCACTCCCCCTCAGCGCTGAGTCAGAAGTCATTGAGAAATATATCTAATCAAAAACACAGAGAACCAGACAACAAAAATATAGGCCTTCAATATGGGGAAACACTGAAGCAATACAAACACACCCTAAGAACAAAGGAACAGAACATTAGAAATCAGCTGGATGGAGTTGAGGAATTCATAGAATTAAACCACTTCTGGGAGAATTGTAATAAATGAAACAAACCTCATCATTTGGCTCTCCAAAATGGGGATATGGGGAGAAATCACTTTGCAACCCTCATCATTTGGCTCTCCAAAATGGGGATATGGGGAGAAATCACTTTACAAACCTCTACAGCAATATAACAAAGAGCCCAGAACAAAGAGACATACAAGAAACATGACAAATCCTTGAATCAGCAGTCAAAGACTATCAAGAGACCTGTGGATACACCAGCTACAGAAGAATAATTATTGGAAAAACTATGCACTCTCCAACCCAAAAAGACCTGTGGATACCCCAATTACAGAAGAAGAATTATTGGAAAAACTATGCACTCTCCAACCCCAAAAGACCTGTGGATACCCCAATTACAGAAGTATAATTATTGGAAAAACTATGCACTCTCCAACCCAAAAAGACCTGTGGATACCCCAATTACAGAAGAAGAATTATTGGAAAAACGATGCACTCTCCAACCCAAAAAGACCTGTGGATACCCTAACCCTGTGGTGCTGATGGTATTTTAAATGGGCAGACTGATAAAGAGCTGACAGATAAGACATGGTAAAGGGCAGACTGATAAAGGGCTGACAGATAAAGACATGGTAAAGGGCAGACTGATAAAGACATGGTAAAGGGCAGACTGATAAAGGGCTGACTGATAAAGACATGGTAAAGGGCAGACTGATAAAGACATGGTAAAGGGCAGACTGTCAAAGACATGGTAAAGGGCAGACTGATAATACTTGGTAAAGGGCAGACTGATAAGACATGGTAAAGGGCAGACTGATAAAGGGCTGACAGATAAAGACATGGTAAAGTGCAGACTGATAAAGACATGGTAAAGGGCAGACTGATAAAGGGCTGACTGATAAAGACATGGTAAAGGGCAGACTGATAAAGACATGGTAAAGGGCAGACTGTCAAAGACATGGTAAAGGGCAGACTGATAATACTTGGTAAAGGGCAGACTGATAAGACATGGTAAAGGGCAGACTGATAAAGACATGGTAAAGGGCAGACTGATAAAGGGCTGACTGATAAAAACATGGTAAAGGGCAGACTGTTAAATACATGGTAAAGGGCAGACTGTTAAAGACATGGTAAAGGGCAGACTGATAAAGGGCTGACAGATAAGACATGGTAAAGGGCAGACTGATAAAGACATGGTAAAGGGCAGACTGATAAAGACATGGTAAAGGGCAGACTGATAAAGACATGGTAAAGGGCAGACTGTTAAAAACATGGTAAAGGGCAGACTGTTAAAGACATGGTAAAGGGCAGACTGATAAAGGGCTGACAGATAAGACATGGTAAAGGGCAGACTGATAAAGACATGGTAAAGGGCAGACTGTCGAAGACATGCTAAAGGGCAGACTGATAAAGGGCTGACAGATAAGACATGGTAAAGGGCAGGCTGATAAAGAAATGGTAAAGGGCAGACTGATAAAGGGCTGACAGATAAGACATGGTAAAGGGCAGACTGATAAAGACATGGTAAAGGGCAGACTGATAAAGGGCTGACTGATAAAGACATGGTAAAGGGCAGATGGATAAGACATGGTAAAGGGCAGACTGATAGAGACATGGTAAAGGGCAGACTGATAAAGACATGGTAAAGGGCAGACTGATAAGACATGGTAAAGGGCAGACTGATAAAGACATGGTAAAGGGCAGACTGATAAAGACATGGTAAAGGGCAGACTGATAAGACATGGTAAAGGGCAGACTGATAAGACATGGTAAAGGGCAGACTGATAAGACATGGTAAAGGGCAGACTGATAAGACATGGTAAAGGGCAGACTGATAAAGACATGGTAAAGGGCAGACTGATAAAGGGCTGACAGATAAGACATGGTAAAGGGCAGACTGATAAGACATGGTAAAGGGCAGACTGTCAAAGACATTGTAAAGGGTAGACTGATAAATACATGGTAAAGGGCAAACTGATAAAGACATGGTAAAGGGCAGACTGATAAAGGGCTGACAGATAAGACATGGTAAAGGGCAGACTGATAAAGACATGGTAAAGGGCAGACTAATAAAGGGCTGACTGATAAAGACATGGTAAAGGGCAGACGGATAAGACATGGTAAAGAGCAGACTGTTAAAGACATGGTAAAGGGCAACTGTTAAAGACATGGTAAAGGGCAGACTGATAAAGACATGGTAAAAGGCAGACTGTTAAAGACATGGTAAAGGGCAGACTGATAAGACATGGTAAAGGGCAGACTGATAAAGACATGGTAAAGGGCAGACTGATAAAGGGCTGACAGATAAGACATGGTAAAGGGCAGGCTGATAAAGAAATGGTAAAGGGCAGACTGATAAAGGGCTGACAGATAAGACATGGTAAAGGGCAGACTGATAAAGACATGGTAAAGGGCAGACTGATAAAGGGCTGACTGATAAAGACGTGGTAAAGGGCAGACGGATAAGACATGGTAAAGGGCAGACTGATAGAGACATGGTAAAGGGCAGACTGATAAAGACATGGTAAAGGGCAGACTGATAAGACATGGTAAAGGGCAGACTGATAAAGACATGGTAAAGGGCAGACTGATAAAGACATGGTAAAGGGCAGACTGATGAAGACATGGTAAAGGGCAGACTGATAAGACATGGTAAAGGGCAGACTGATAAGACATGGTAAAGGGCAGACTGATAAAGACATGGTAAAGGGAAGACTGATAAAGACATGGAAAAGGGCAGACTGATAAGACATGGTAAAGGGCAGACTGATAAGACATGGTAAAGGGCAGACTGATAAGACATGGTAAAGGGCAGACTGATAAAGACATGGTAAAGGGCAGACTGATAAAGGACTGACTGATAAAGATATAGTAATGGGCAACTGTTAAAGACATGGTAAAGGGCAGACTGATAAAACATGGAAAAGGGCAGACTGATAAGACATGGTAAAGGGCAGACTGTTAAGATATGGTAAAGGGCAGACTGATAAGACATGGTAAAGGGCAGACTGATGAAGACATGGTAAAGGGCAGACTGATAAAGGGCTGACTGATAAAGACATGGTAAAGGGCAACTGTTAAAGACATGGTAAAGGGCAGACTGATGAAGATATGGTAAAGGGCAGACTGATAAAGACATGGTAAAGGGCAGACTGATAAAGACATGGTAAAGGGCAGACTGATAAAGGGCTGACTGATAAAGGGCTGACTGATAAAGACATGGTAAAGGGAAGACTGATAAGACATGGTAAAGGGAAGACTGATAAGACATGGTAAAGGGCAGACTGATAAAGACATGGTAAAGGGCAGACTGATAAAGGGCTGACTGATAAAGACATAGTAAAGGGCAACTGTTAAAGACATGGTAAAGGGCAGACTGATAAGATATGGTAAAGGGCAGACTGATAAAGATATGGTAAAGGGCAGACTGATAAAGATATGGTAAAGGGCAGACTGATAAGACATGGTAAAGGGCAGACTGATAAGACATGGTAAAGGGCAGACTGATAAAGACATGGTAAAGGGCAGACTGATAAGGGCTGACAGATAAAGAAATGGTAAAGGGCAGACTGATGAAGACATGGTAAAGGGCAGACTGATAAAGGGCTGACTGATAAATACATGGTAAAGGGCAGACTGATAAGACAGATAAAGACATGGTAAATGGCAGACTGATAAAGACATGGAAAGGGCAGACTGATAAAGACATGGTAAAGGGTAGACTGGTCCAGTCAGGGCACAGAGACAGAGTTCTGATCTAATACTTTATACCACAGGACTGCTAGTGGATAGAAACTCTCCCAGTTTCAGCCACTGCCTTTGGCATTATACCCCACTTCCAGCCCTCTACCACAGCCTCAGCCCTCTACCTTGGCCCCAGCTCCAGACCTCTACCTTAGCCCCAGCTCCAGCCCTCTACCTTGGCCCCAGCTCCAGACCTCTACCTTAGCCCCAGCTCCAGCCCTCTACCTCGGCCCCAGCTCCAGCCCTCTACCTCGGCCCCAGCTCCAGCCCTCTACCTCGGCCCCAGCTCCAGCCCTCTACCTCGGCCCCAGCTCCAGCCCTCTACCTCGGCCCCAGCTCCAGTCCTCTACCTCGGCCCCAGCTCCAGTCCTCTACCTCGGCCCCAGCCCTCTACCTCGGCCCCAGCTCCAGCCCTCTACCTCGGCCCCAGCTCCAGCCCTCTACCTCGGCCCCAGCTCCAGTCCTCTACCTCGGCCCCAGTTCCAGTCCTCTACCTCGGCCCCAGTTCCAGTCCTCTACCTCGGCCCCAGCTCCAGCCCTCTACCTCAGCTCCAGTCCTCTACCTCGGCCCCAGTTCCAGCCCTCTACCTCGGCCCCAGCTCCAGCCCTCTACCTCGGCCCCAGCTCCAGCCCTCTACCTCGGCCCCAGTTCCAGTCCTCTACCTTGGCCCCAGCTCCAGCAGTCTACCTCAGCTCCAGTCCTCTACCTTGGCCCCAGTTCCAGTCCTCTACCTCAGCTCCAGTCCCCTACCTTGGCCCCAGTTCCAGTCCTCTACCTCAGCTCCAGCCCTCTACCTCAGCTCCAGCTCCAGTCCTCTACCTCGGCCCCAGTTCCAGTCCTCTACCTCGGCCCCAGTTCCAGTCCTCTACCTCGGCCCCAGCTCCAGCCCTCTACCTCAGCTCCAGCTCCAGTCCTCTACCTCGGCCCCAGTTCCAGCCCTCTACCTCAGCTCCAGCTCCAGCCCTCTACCTCGGCCCCAGCTCCAGCCCTCTACCTCGGCCCCAGCTCCAGCACTCTACCTCGGCCCCAGCTCCAGCCCTCTACCTTGGCCCCAGTTCCAGTCCTCTACCTCGGCCCCAGTTCCAGTCCTCTACCTTGGCCCCAGTTCCAGTCCTCTTCCTCATAACCTAAAACCCAAGGCCAAATCTACATTGGAATTGCTTAACAAGAAGACCCTGGGTCTCGACCCTCCCTGTGCAACTGGGTACTGGACATTCTCACGGAACGCCCCCAGGTGGTGAGGGTAGGAAACAACATCTCCACCCTGCTGATCCTCAACACTGGGGCCCCACAAGGGTGCATTCTCAGCCCTCTCCTGTACTCCCTGTTCACCCAAGACTGCGTGGCCATGCAGGCCTCCAACTCAATCATCAAGTTTGCAGGTAGGCTTGATTACCAACAACGATGAGACGGCCTACAGGGAGGAGGTGAGGGCCCTCAGAGTGTGGTGTCAGGAAAATAACCTCACACTCAACGTTAACAAAACAAAGGAGATGATCGTGGACTTCAGGAAAGAGCAGAGGGAGCAGCCCCCTATCCACATCGACGGGACAGTAGTGGAGAGGGTGGAAAGTTTTAAGTTTTTGGCGTACACATCAGAGACAAACTGAAATGGTCCAACCACACAGACAGCGTTGTGAAGAAGGCGTCTCTTCAACCTCAGGAGGCTGAAGAAATTCGGCTTGTCAACAAAAACACTCACAAACTTTTACAGATGCACAATCGAGAGCATCCTGTTAGGCTGTATCACCGCCTGGTACGGCAACTGCTCCGCCCACAACCGTAAGGCTACCCAGATGGTAGTGAGGTCAGCATGTCAAAATATTGATCAACATGAACACTCAAAAGGTGAGAAATCATGGTGAGACATCATTTGACAATTCAAAAATGATTAATGCCGTAGGAATTCAGGACCCATTGATTCGTACAATTTGTAACACTCATCTCCCGTCCGAATTCTTTGACAATGTGATAGCATATCACGGAAAAGTGAATTAGTTAGGCTTTAGGAAATGCAACCAACTACAGATTTGGATGGGGAGATGGAGAGGAGGGGGACCCATGTACCCCACTTAAAACAAGCAGGCTTCAGTCACCCACTTGGCTTCAGTCACCCCAAAGATTGAATCGGGAGACAAATCCAGCTACGGTCTCCTCCTTGTTGGGCCTCTGTCACTGAATGTTTTGAGGACATGACTTAAGATGGAAGCCTGAGGTAACCTGTAGTGTCCATATACTTTTGGTCATGTTGTGTATCTCCGGTCTGTAGGGCCAAGAGGGGAGCAGCTATAGAGAGTCACTTATGATCCAATAGTGTCTCTGGGCTGGAGGGAGGTAGCCACAGAGACGCTTAATGTAGAGCTTTGTGATGCTTCCCAGAACCACAAGAGAACAGCTCCCCACAGAACCAAAATAGAAAATCACCTAAAAAAAAACAGGCTTGCTTTCGGCCCCCAGGATTTTTTTCATTTCAAGACAATGGTTTCTTACAGAGCGTCCCGTTAACCGCTGTGATCTGGCCAGAGGAGGGGAGGAATACTTATCCGCTTAACTTTGAAATAACCTGGTCTTGTGATATTGATTTGTGAAGCTTCCATGAAGAATCACTGTTTACTGGGTGGTGATCGTGCAGAATAGGAAGTATACCACAGGACCTCTGTTATTAGTAATGCCTCAGGACACTGCAATGCTGCATGCTGTGTTGGAATGTCAAACCGGACACTGCAATGCTGCACTCTGTGTTGTCAGATCAAACAGGACACTGCAATGCTGCATGCTGTGTTGGAATGTCAAACCGGATACTTCAATGCTGCACTCTGTGTTGTCAGATCAAACAGGACACTGCAATGCTGCATGCTGGGTTTGAATGTCAAACAGGACACTGCAATGCTGCATGCTGGGTTTGAATGTCAAACAGGACACTGCAATGCTGCATGCTGGGTTTGAATGTCAAACAGGACACTGCAATGCTGCATGCTGAGTTTGAATGTCAAACAGGACACTGCAATGCTGCACACTGTGTTGTCATATCAAACAGAACACTGGATACTATGATACAGACAGACAGTCTGGTGTTGCTAGGATACAGACAGACAGTCTGGTGATACTAGGATACAGACAGACAGTCTGGTGATGCTAGGATACAGACAGACAGTCTGGTGATACTAGGATACAGACAGACAGTCTGGTGATACTAGGATACAGACAGACAGGCAGTCTGGTGATACTAGGATACAGGCAGACAGTCTGGTGATACTAGGATACAGACCACACATACAGAGCTACAGGGTTACAGCTTGGTTTCCATTCATAAACCAACTATTCCACTAATTTTTACCAGGGCTGATTTGTAACAGGGCTGATTTGTGCCAAGGCTGATTTGTGCCAGGGCTAATTTGTGCCAGGGCTGATTTGTGCCAGGGCTAATTTGTGCCAGGGCTGATTTGTGCCAGGGCTGATTTGTGCCAGGGCTGATTTGTGCCAGGGCTAATTTGTGCCAGGGCTAATTTGTGCCAGGGCTGATTTGTGCCAGGGCTGATTTGTGCCAGGGCTAATTTGTGCCAGGGCTGATTTGTGCCAGGGCTAATTTGTGCCAGGGCTGATTTGTGCCAGGGCTAATTTGTGCCAGGGCTGATTTGTGCCAGGGCTATTTTGTGCTAGGGACACCTAGAATTAGAGCTACAGACACTACAGAAAGCAACAGACAGTCACAGCTAGGGATACAAAGAACACACACTGCAAGAGCTAGGGCTACAGACAATAGACAGCTATGGGTAGGGCTACAGACACTACAGACAGCCACCGACACTACCAGGGCCACATACAATCCAGGCAGCAACATACACCACAGACAGCTAGAGCTAGGGCTACAGACAATAGACAGCTATAGGTAGGGCTCCAGACACTAGAGACAGCTACAGCTACAGACACACCAGACAGCTACAGCTAGAGTTACAGACACTACAGATGGCTACAGCTAGAGTTACAGACACTACAGACAGCTACAGACACACCAGACAGCTACAGCTAGGGTTACAGACAATACAGACGGCTACTGCAAGAGATACAGACACCACCGACAACTACAGTTAGGGCTACATTCATACCAGACACCTACAGCTAGAGTTACAGACACTACCGACAGCTACAGTTAGGGCTACATTCATACTAGACACCTACAGCTAGGGTTACAGACACCACAGACAGCTACAGCTAGAGTTACAGACACTACAGACAGCTACAGACACACCAGACAGCTACAGCTAGGGTTACAGACACTACAGACGGCTACAGCTAGAGTTACAGACACTACCGACAGCTACAGTTAGAGTTACAGACACTACAGAAAGCTACAGCTAGGGTCACAGACACCACAGACAGCTACAGCTACAGTTAGCCAGACACTACAGACAGCTACAGTTAGCCAGACACTACAGACAGCTACAGCTAGAGTTACAGACAGCTACAGCTAGAGTTACAGACACTACAGACAGCTACAGTTAGCCAGACACTACAGACAGCTACATCTAGAGTTACAGACACCACAGACAGCTACAGCTAGAGTTACAGACACTACAGACAGCTACAGTTAGCCAGACACTACAGACATACCAGACACCTACAGCTAGAGTTACAGACACTACAGACAGCTACAGTTAGCCAGACACTACAGACAGCTACAGCTAGAGTTACAGACACCACAGACAGCTACAGCTAGAGTTAGACACTACAGACAGCTACAGTTAGCCAGACACTACAGACAGCTACAGCTAGAGTTACAGACACCACAGACAGCTACAGCTAGAGTTACAGACACTACAGACAGCTACAGTTAGCCAGACACTACAGACAGCTACAGCTAGAGTTAAAGACACTACAGACAGCTACAGTTAGCCAGACACTACAGACAGCTACAGTTAGCCAGACACTGCAGACAGCTACAGTTAGCCAGACACTATAGACAGCTACAGCTAGGGTTACAGACAGCTACAGACAGCTACAGTTAGCCAGACACTGCAGACAATTACAGTTAGCCAGACACTACAGACAGCTACAGCTAGAGTTACAGACACCACAGACAGCTACAGCTAGAGTTACAGACACTACAGACAGCTACAGTTAGCCAGACACTACAGACAGCTACAGCTAGTTACAGACACCACAGACAGCTACAGCTAGAGTTACAGACACTACAGACAGCTACAGTTAGCCAGACACTACAGACATACCAGACACCTACAGCTAGAGTTACAGACACTACAGACAGCCACAGTTAGCCAGACACTACAGACAGCTACAGCTAGAGTTACAGACACCACAGACAGCTACAGCTAGAGTTACATACACTACAGACAGCTACAGTTAGCCAGACACTACAGACAGCTACAGCTAGAGTTACAGACACCACAGACAGCTACAGCTAGAGTTACAGACACGACAGACAGCTACAGTTAGCCAGACACTACAGACAGCTACAGTTAGCCAGACACTGCAGACAGCTACAGTTAGCCAGACACTACAGACGGCTACAGCTAGAGTTACAGACACCACAGACAGCTACAGCTAGAGTTACAGACACTACAGACAGCTACAGTTAGCCAGACACTACAGACAGCTACAGCTAGAGTTACAGACACCACAGACAGCTACAGCTAGAGTTACAGACACTACAGACAGCTACAGTTAGCCAGACACTACAGACAGCTACAGCTAGAGTTGCAGACACCACAGACAGCTACAGCTAGAGTTACAGACTCTACAGACAGCTACAGTTAGCCAGACACTACAGACAGACAGCTACAGCAGCAGACAGACACCACAGACAGCTACAGCTAGGGTACAGACACTACAGACAGCTACAGTTAGCCAGACACTACAGACAGCTACAGTTAGCCAGACACTACAGACAGCTACAGCTAGAGTTACAGACAGCTACAGCTAGAGTTACAGACACTACAGACAGCTACAGTTAGCCAGACACTACAGACAGCTACAGCTAGAGTTACAGACACCACAGACAGCTACAGCTAGAGTTACAGACACTACAGACAGCTACAGTTAGCCAGACACTACAGACATACCAGACAGCTACAGCTAGAGTTACAGACACTACAGACAGCTACAGTTAGCCAGACACTACAGACAGCTACAGCTAGAGTTACAGACACCACAGACAGCTACAGCTAGAGTTACAGACACTACAGACAGCTACAGTTAGCCAGACACTACAGACAGCTACAGCTAGAGTTACAGACACCACAGACAGCTACAGCTAGAGTTACAGACACTACAGACAGCTACAGTTAGCCAGACACTACAGACAGCTACAGCTAGAGTTACAGACACTACAGACAGCTACAGTTAGCCAGACACTACAGACAGCTACAGTTAGCCAGACACTGCAGACAGCTACAGATAGCCAGACACTATAGACAGCTACAGCTAGGTTACAGACACTACAGACAGCTACACAGTTACAGACACTGCAGACAGCTACAGTTAGCCAGACACTACAGACAGCTACAGCTAGAGTTACAGACACCACAGACAGCTACAGCTAGAGTTACAGACACTACAGACAGCTACAGTTAGCCAGACACTACAGACAGCTACAGCAGTTACAGACACCACAGACAGCTACAGCTAGAGTTACAGACTCTACAGACAGCTACAGTTAGCCAGACACTACAGAAAGCTACAGCTAGGGTCACAGACACCACAGACAGCTACAGCTACAGTTAGCCAGACACTACAGACAGCTACAGTTAGCCAGACACTACAGACAGCTACAGCTAGAGTTACAGACAGCTACAGCTAGAGTTACAGACACTACAGACAGCTACAGTTAGCCAGACACTACAGACAGCTACATCTAGAGTTACAGACACCACAGACAGCTACAGCTAGAGTTACAGACACTACAGACAGCTACAGTTAGCCAGACACTACAGACAGACACCTACAGCTAGAGTTACAGACACTACAGACAGCTACAGTTAGCCAGACACTACAGACAGCTACAGCTAGAGTTACAGACACCACAGACAGCTACAGCTAGAGTTACAGACACTACAGACAGCTACAGTTAGCCAGACACTACAGACAGCTACAGCTAGAGTTACAGACACCACAGACAGCTACAGCTAGAGTTACAGACACTACAGACAGCTACAGTTAGCCAGACACTACAGACAGCTACAGCTAGAGTTACAGACACTACAGACAGCTACAGTTAGCCAGACACTACAGACAGCTACAGTTAGCCAGACACTGCAGACAGCTACAGTTAGCCAGACACTATAGACAGCTACAGCTAGGGTTACAGACAGCTACAGACAGCTACAGTTAGCCAGACACTGCAGACAATTACAGTTAGCCAGACACTACAGACAGCTACAGCTAGAGTTACAGACACCACAGACAGCTACAGCTAGAGTTACAGACACTACAGACAGCTACAGTTAGCCAGACACTACAGACAGCTACAGCTAGAGTTACAGACACCACAGACAGCTACAGCTAGAGTTACAGACACTACAGACAGCTACAGTTAGCCAGACACTACAGACAGCTACAGACACCTACAGCTAGAGTTACAGACACTACAGACAGCTACAGTTAGCCAGACACTACAGACAGCTACAGCTAGAGTTACAGACACCACAGACAGCTACAGCTAGAGTTACAGACACTACAGACAGCTACAGTTAGCCAGACACTACAGACAGCTACAGCTAGAGTTACAGACACCACAGACAGCTACAGCTAGAGTTACAGACACGACAGACAGCTACAGTTAGCCAGACACTACAGACAGCTACAGTTAGCCAGACACTGCAGACAGCTACAGTTAGCCAGACACTACAGACAGCTACAGCTAGAGTTACAGACACCACAGACAGCTACAGCTAGAGTTACAGACACTACAGACAGCTACAGTTAGCCAGACACTACAGACAGCTACAGCTAGAGTTACAGACACCACAGACAGCTACAGCTAGAGTTACAGACACTACAGACAGCTACAGTTAGCCAGACACTACAGACAGCTACAGCTAGAGTTACAGACACCACAGACAGCTACAGCTAGAGTTACAGACACTACAGACAGCTACAGTTAGCCACACTACAGACAGCTACAGCTAGAGTTACAGACACCACAGACAGCTACAGCTAGAGTTACAGACACTACAGACAGCTACAGTTAGCCAGACACTACAGACAGCTACAGTTAGCCAGACACTACAGACTGCTACAGCTAGAGTTACAGACAGCTACAGCTAGAGTTACAGACACTACAGACAGCTACAGTTAGCCAGACACTACAGACAGCTACATCTAGAGTTACAGACACCACAGACAGCTACAGCTAGAGTTACAGACACTACAGACAGCTACAGTTAGCCAGACACTACAGACATACCAGACACCTACAGCTAGAGTTACAGACACTACAGACAGCTACAGTTAGCCAGACACTACAGACAGCTACAGCTAGAGTTACAGACACCACAGACAGCTACAGCTAGAGTTACAGACACTACAGACAGCTACAGTTAGCCAGACACTACAGACAGCTACAGCTAGAGTTACAGACACCACAGACAGCTACAGCTAGAGTTACAGACACTACAGACAGCTACAGTTAGCCAGACACTACAGACAGCTACACCTAGAGTTAAAGACACTACAGACAGCTACAGTTAGCCAGACACTACAGACAGCTACAGTTAGCCAGACACTGCAGACAGCTACAGATAGCCAGACACTATAGACAGCTACAGCTAGGGTTACAGACAGCTACAGACAGCTACAGTTAGCCAGACACTGCAGACAGTTACAGTTAGCCAGACACTACAGACAGCTACAGCTAGAGTTACAGACACCACAGACAGCTACAGCTAGAGTTACAGACACTACAGACAGCTACAGTTAGCCAGACACTACAGACAGCTACAGCTAGTTACAGACACCACAGACAGCTACAGCTAGAGTTACAGACACTACAGACAGCTACAGTTAGCCAGACACTACAGACATACCAGACACCTACAGCTAGAGTTACAGACACTACAGACAGCCACAGTTAGCCAGACACTACAGACAGCTACAGCTAGAGTTACAGACACCACAGACAGCTACAGCTAGAGTTACAGACATTACAGACAGCTACAGTTAGCCAGACACTACAGACAGCTACAGCTAGAGTTACAGACACCACAGACAGCTACAGCTAGAGTTACAGACACGACAGACAGCTACAGTTAGCCAGACACTACAGACAGCTACAGTTAGCCAGACACTGCAGACAGCTACAGTTAGCCAGACACTATAGACAGCTACAGCTAGGGTTACAGACAGCTACAGACAGCTACAGTTAGCCAAACACTGCAGACAGTTACAGTTAGCCAGACACTACAGACAGCTACAGCTAGAGTTACAGACACCACAGACAGCTACAGCTAGAGTTACAGACACTACAGACAGCTACAGTTAGCCAGACACTACAGACAGCTACAGCTAGAGTTACAGACACTACAGACAGCTACAGTTAGCCAGACACTACAGACAGCTACAGCTAGAGTTACAGACACTACAGACAGCTACAGACACACCAGACAGCTACAGCTAGGGTTACAGACACTACAGACGGCTACAGCTAGAGTTACAGACACTACAGACAGCTACAGTTAGAGTTACAGACACTACAGAAAGCTACAGCTAGGGTCACAGACACCACAGACAGCTACAGCTAGAGTTACAGACACTACCAACAGCTACGGTTAGGGCTAGAGACACTGCAGACAGCTACAGTTAGCCAGACACTACAGACAGCTACAGCTAGAGTTACAGACACCACAGACAGCTACAGCTAGAGTTACAGACACTACAGACAGCTACAGTTAGCCAGACACTACAGACAGCTACAGCTAGAGTTACAGACACCACAGACAGCTACAGCTAGAGTTACAGACACGACAGACAGCTACAGTTAGCCAGACACTACAGACAGCTACAGTTAGCCAGACACTGCAGACAGCTACAGTTAGCCAGACACTACAGACAGCTACAGCTAGAGTTACAGACACCACAGACAGCTACAGCTAGAGTTACAGACACTACAGACAGCTACAGTTAGCCAGACACTACAGACAGCTACAGCTAGAGTTACAGACACCACAGACAGCTACAGCTAGAGTTACAGACACTACAGACAGCTACAGTTAGCCAGACACTACAGACAGCTACAGCTAGAGTTACAGACACCACAGACAGCTACAGCTAGAGTTACAGACACTACAGACAGCTACAGTTAGCCAGACACTACAGACAGCTACAGCTAGAGTTACAGACACCACAGACAGCTACAGCTAGAGGTACAGACACTACAGACAGCTACAGTTAGCCAGACACTACAGACAGCTACAGTTTACAGACTGCTACAGCTAGAGTTACAGACAGCTACAGCTAGAGTTACAGACACTACAGACAGCTACAGTTAGCCAGACACTACAGACAGCTACATCTAGAGTTACAGACACCACAGACAGCTACAGCTAGAGTTACAGACACTACAGACAGCTACAGTTAGCCAGACACTACAGACATACCAGACACCTACAGCTAGAGTTACAGACACTACAGACAGCTACAGTTAGCCAGACACTACAGACAGCTACAGCTAGAGTTACAGACACCACAGACAGCTACAGCTAGAGTTACAGACACTACAGACAGCTACAGTTAGCCAGACACTACAGACAGCTACAGCTAGAGTTACAGACACCACAGACAGCTACAGCTAGAGTTACAGACACTACAGACAGCTACAGTTAGCCAGACACTACAGACAGCTACAGCTAGAGTTACAGACAGCTACAGACAGCTACAGTTAGCCAGACACTACAGACAGCTACAGTTAGCCAGACACTGCAGACAGCTACAGATAGCCAGACACTACAGACAGCTACAGCTAGGGTTACAGACACTACAGACAGCTACAGTTAGCCAGACACTGCAGACAGTTACAGTTAGCCAGACACTACAGACAGCTACAGCTAGAGTTACAGACACCACAGACAGCTACAGCTAGAGTTACAGACACTACAGACAGCTACAGTTAGCCAGACACTACAGACAGCTACAGCTAGTTACAGACACCACAGACAGCTACAGCTAGAGTTACAGACTCTACAGACAGCTACAGTTAGCCAGACACTACAGAAAGCTACAGCTAGGGTCACAGACACCACAGACAGCTACAGCTACAGACAGACACTACAGACAGCTACAGTTAGCCAGACAGTTAGACAGACACTAGAGTTACAGACAGCTACAGCTAGAGTTACAGACACTACAGACAGCTACAGTTAGCCAGACACTACAGACAGCTACATCTAGAGTTACAGACACCACAGACAGCTACAGCTAGAGTTACAGACACTACAGACAGCTACAGTTAGCCAGACACTACAGACATACCAGACACCTACAGCTAGAGTTACAGACACTACAGACAGCTACAGTTAGCCAGACACTACAGACAGCTACAGCTAGAGTTACAGACACCACAGACAGCTACAGCTAGAGTTACAGACACTACAGACAGCTACAGTTAGCCAGACACTACAGACAGCTACAGCTAGAGTTACAGACACCACAGACAGCTACAGCTAGAGTTACAGACACTACAGACAGCTACAGTTAGCCAGACACTACAGACAGCTACAGCTAGAGTTACAGACACTACAGACAGCTACAGTTAGCCAGACACTACAGACAGCTACAGTTAGCCAGACACTGCAGACAGCTACAGTTAGCCAGACACTATAGACAGCTACAGCTAGGGTTACAGACAGCTACAGACAGCTACAGTTAGCCAGACACTGCAGACAGTTACAGTTAGCCAGACACTACAGACAGCTACAGCTAGAGTTACAGACACCACAGACAGCTACAGCTAGAGTTACAGACACTACAGACAGCTACAGTTAGCCAGACACTACAGACAGCTACAGCTAGTTACAGACACCACAGACAGCTACAGCTAGAGTTACAGACACTACAGACAGCTACAGTTAGCCAGACACTACAGACATACACACCTACAGCTAGAGTTACAGACACTACAGACAGCCACAGTTAGCCAGACACTACAGACAGCTACAGCTAGAGTTACAGACACACAGACAGCTACAGCTAGAGTTACATACACTACAGACAGCTACAGTTAGCCAGACACTACAGACAGCTACAGCTAGAGTTACAGACACCACAGACAGCTACAGCTAGAGTTACAGACACTACAGACAGCTACAGTTAGCCAGACACTACAGACAGCTACAGCCACAGTTAGCCAGACACTACAGACGGCTACAGCTAGAGTTACAGACACCACAGACAGCTACAGCTAGAGTTACAGACACTACAGACAGCTACAGTTAGCCAGACACTACAGACAGCTACAGCTAGAGTTACAGACACCACAGACAGCTACAGCTAGAGTTACAGACACTACAGACAGCTACAGTTAGCCAGACACTACAGACAGCTACAGCTAGAGTTGCAGACACCACAGACAGCTACAGCTAGAGTTACAGACTCTACAGACAGCTACAGTTAGCCAGACACTACAGACAGCTACAGCTAGAGTTACAGACACCACAGACAGCTACCGCTAGAGGTACAGACACTACAGACAGCTACAGTTACAGACACTACAGACAGCTACAGTTAGCCAGACACTACAGAGACAGCTAGAGTTACAGACAGCTACAGCAGTTACAGACACTACAGACAGCTACAGTTAGCCAGACACTACAGACAGCTACATCTAGAGTTACAGACACCACAGACAGCTACAGCTAGAGTTACAGACACTACAGACAGCTACAGTTAGCCAGACACTACAGACATACAGACAGCTACAGCTAGAGTTACAGACACTACAGACAGCTACAGTTAGCCAGCTACAGACAGCTACAGCTAGAGTTACAGACACCACAGACAGCTACAGCTAGAGTTAGACACTACAGACAGCTACAGTTAGCCAGACACTACAGACAGCTACAGCTAGAGTTACAGACACCACAGACAGCTACAGCTAGAGTTACAGACACTACAGACAGTTAGCCAGACACTACAGACAGCTACACCTAGAGTTAAAGACACCAGACAGCTACAGACAGCTACAGACAGCTACAGTTAGCCAGACACTGCAGACAGCTACAGATAGCCAGACACTATAGACAGCTACAGCTAGGGTTACAGACAGCTACAGACAGCTACAGTTAGCCAGACACTGCAGACAGTTACAGTTAGCCAGACACTACAGACAGCTACAGCTAGAGTTACAGACACCACAGACAGCTACAGCTAGAGTTACAGACACTACAGACAGCTACAGTTAGCCAGACACTACAGACAGCTACAGCTAGAGTTACAGACACCACAGACAGCTACAGCTAGAGTTACAGACACTACAGACAGCTACAGTTAGCCAGACACTACAGACATACCAGACACCTACAGCTAGAGTTACAGACACTACAGACAGCCACAGTTAGCCAGACACTACAGACAGCTACAGCTAGAGTTACAGACACCACAGACAGCTACAGCTAGAGTTACAGACATTACAGACAGCTACAGTTAGCCAGACACTACAGACAGCTACAGCTAGAGTTACAGACACCACAGACAGCTACAGCTAGAGTTACAGACACGACAGACAGCTACAGTTAGCCAGACACTACAGACAGCAGTTAGCCAGACACTGCAGACAGCTACAGTTAGCCAGACACTATAGACAGCTACAGCTAGGGTTACAGACAGCTACAGACAGCTACAGTTAGCCAAACACTGCAGACAGTTACAGTTAGCCAGACACTACAGACAGCTACAGCTAGAGTTACAGACACCACAGACAGCTACAGCTAGAGTTACAGACACTACAGACAGCTACAGTTAGCCAGACACTACAGACAGCTACAGCTAGAGTTACAGACACTACAGACAGCTACAGTTAGCCAGACACTACAGACAGCTACAGCTAGAGTTACAGACACTACAGACAGCTACAGACACACCAGACAGCTACAGCTAGGGTTACAGACACTACAGACGGCTACAGCTAGAGTTACAGACACTACCGACAGCTACAGTTAGAGTTACAGACACTACAGACAGCTACAGCTAGGGTCACAGACACCACAGACAGCTACAGCTAGAGTTACAGACACTACAACAGCTACGGTTAGGGCTAGAGACACTGCAGACAGCTACAGTTAGCCAGACACTACAGACAGCTACAGCTAGAGTTACAGACACCACAGACAGCTACAGCTAGAGTTACAGACACTACAGACAGCTACAGTTAGCCAGACACTACAGACAGCTACAGCTAGAGTTGCAGACACCACAGACAGCTACAGCTAGAGTTACAGACTACAGACAGCTACAGTTAGCCAGACACTACAGACAGCTACAGCTAGATTTACAGACACCACAGACAGCTACCGCTAGAGGTACAGACACTACAGACAGCTAGAGTTAGCCAGACACTACAGACAGCTACAGTTAGCCAGACACTACAGACAGCTACAGTTAGCCAGACACTGCAGACAGCTACAGTTAGCCAGACACTATAGACAGCTACAGCTAGGGTTACAGACAGCTACAGACAGCTACAGTTAGCCAGACACTGCAGACAGTTACAGTTAGCCAGACACTACAGACAGCTACAGCTAGAGTTACAGACACCACAGACAGCTACAGCTAGAGTTACAGACACTACAGACAGCTACAGTTAGCCAGACACTACAGACAGCTACATCTAGAGTTACAGACACCACAGACAGCTACAGCTAGAGTTACAGACACTACAGACAGCTACAGTTAGCCAGACACTACAGACATACAGACACCTACAGCTAGAGTTACAGACACCACAGACAGCTACAGTTAGCCAGACACTACAGACAGCTACAGCTAGAGTTACAGACACCACAGACAGCTACAGCTAGAGTTACAGACACTACAGACAGCTACAGTTAGCCAGACACTACAGACAGCTACAGCTAGAGTTACAGACACCACAGACAGCTACAGCTAGAGTTACAGACACTACAGACAGCTACAGTTAGCCAGACACAACAGACAGCTACAGCAGTTACAGACACTACAGACAGCTACAGTTAGCCAGACACTACAGACAGCTACAGTTAGCCAGACACTGCAGACAGCTACAGTTAGCCAGACACTATAGACAGCTACAGCTAGGGTTACAGACAGCTACAGACAGCTACAGTTAGCCAAACACTGCAGACAGTTACAGTTAGCCAGACACTACAGACAGCTACAGCTAGAGTTACAGACACCACAGACAGCTACAGCTAGAGTTACAGACACTACAGACAGCTACAGTTAGCCAGACACTACAGACAGCTACAGCTAGAGTTACAGACACTACAGACAGCTACAGTTAGCCAGACACTACAGACAGCTACAGCTAGAGTTACAGACACTACAGACAGCTACAGACACACCAGACAGCTACAGCTAGGGTTACAGACACTACAGACGGCTACAGCTAGAGTTACAGACACTACCGACAGCTACAGTTAGAGTTACAGACACTACAGAAAGCTACAGCTAGGGTCACAGACACCACAGACAGCTACAGCTAGAGTTACAGACACTACCAACAGCTACGGTTAGGGCTAGAGACACTGCAGACAGCTACAGTTAGCCAGACACTACAGACAGCTACAGCTAGAGTTACAGACACCACAGACAGCTACAGCTAGAGTTACAGACACTACAGACAGCTACAGTTAGCCAGACACTACAGACAGCTACAGCTAGAGTTACAGACACCACAGACAGCTACAGCTAGAGTTACAGACACTACAGACAGCTACAGTTAGCCAGACACTACAGACAGCTACAGCTAGAGTTGCAGACACCACAGACAGCTACCGCTAGAGGTACAGACACTACAGACAGCTAGAGTTAGCCAGACACTACAGACAGCTACAGTTAGCCAGACACTACAGACAGCTACAGTTAGCCAGACACTGCAGACAGCTACAGTTAGCCAGACACTATAGACAGCTACAGCTAGGGTTACAGACAGCTACAGACAGCTACAGTTAGCCAGACACTGCAGACAGTTACAGTTAGCCAGACACTACAGACAGCTACAGCTAGAGTTACAGACACCACAGACAGCTACAGCTAGAGTTACAGACACTACAGACAGCTACAGTTAGCCAGACACTACAGACAGCTACATCTAGAGTTACAGACACCACAGACAGCTACAGCTAGAGTTACAGACACTACAGACAGCTACAGTTAGCCAGACACTACAGACATACCAGACACCTACAGCTAGAGTTACAGACACTACAGACAGCTACAGTTAGCCAGACACTACAGACAGCTACAGCTAGAGTTACAGACACCACAGACAGCTACAGCTAGAGTTACAGACACTACAGACAGCTACAGTTAGCCAGACACTACAGACAGCTACAGCTAGAGTTACAGACACCACAGACAGCTACAGCTAGAGTTACAGACACTACAGACAGCTACAGTTAGCCAGACACAACAGACAGCTACAGCTAGAGTTACAGACACTACAGACAGCTACAGTTAGCCAGACACTACAGACAGCTACAGTTAG
This sequence comes from Oncorhynchus tshawytscha, assembly GCF_018296145.1. Lineage (NCBI taxonomy): Eukaryota > Metazoa > Chordata > Actinopteri > Salmoniformes > Salmonidae > Oncorhynchus > Oncorhynchus tshawytscha. Next base: position 72,357 of record NW_024609288.1, read on the forward strand.
CCAGACACTACAGTTAGCCAGACACTATAGACAGCTACAGCTAGGGTTACAGACAGCTACAGACAGCTACAGTTAGCCAGACACTGCAGACAGTTACAGTTAGTCAGACACTACAGACAGCTACAGCTAGAGTTACAGACACCACAGACAGCTACAGCTAGAGTTACAGACACTACAGACAGCTACAGTTAGCCAGACACTACAGACAGCTTCCGCTAGAGTTACAGACACCACAGACAGCTACAGCTAGAGTTACAGACACTACAGACAGCTACAGTTAGCCAGACACTACAGACATACCAGACACCTACAGCTAGAGTTACAGACACTACAGACAGCTACAGTTTGCCAGACACTACAGACAGCTACAGCTAGAGTTACAGACACCACAGACAGCTACAGCTAGAGTTACAGACACTACAGACAGCTACAGTTAGCCAGCCACTACAGGCAGCTACAGTTAGCCAGACACTACAGAATGCTACAGTTAGCCAGACACTGCAGACAGCTACAGTTAGCCAGACACTATAGACAGCTACAGCTAGGGTTACAGACAGCTACAGACAGCTACAGTTAGCCAAACACTGCAGACAGTTAGCCAGACACTACAGACAGCTACAGCTAGAGTTACAGACACCACAGACAGCTACAGCTAGAGTTACAGACACTACAGACAGCTACAGTTAGCCAGACACTACAGACAGCTACAGCTAGAGTTACAGACACCACAGACAGCTACAGCTAGAGTTACAGACACTACAGACAGCTACAGTTAGCCAGACACTACAGACAGCTACAGCTAGAGTTACAGACACCACAGACAGCTACAGCTAGAGTTACAGACACTACAGACAGCTCCAGTTAGCCAGACACTACAGACATACCAGACACCTACGGCTAGAGTTACAGACACTACAGACAGCTACAGTTAGCCAGACACTACAGACAGCTACAGTTAGCCAGACACTGCAGACAGCTACAGCTAGAGTTACAGACACCACAGACAGCTACAGCTAGAGTAACATACACTACAGACAGCTACAGTTAGCCAGACACTACAGACAGCTACAGTTAGGGTTACAGACAGCTACAGACAGCTACAGTTAGCCAGACACTGCAGACAGTTACAGTTAGCCAGACACTACAGACAGCTACAGCTAGAGTTACAGACACCACAGACAGCTACAGCTAGAGTTACAGACACTACAGACAGCTACAGCTAGAGTTACAGACACTACAGACAGCTACAGTTAGCCAGACACTACAGACATACCAGACACCTACAGCTAGAGTTACAGACACTACAGACAGCTACAGCTAGAGTTACAGACACCACAGACAGCAACAGCTAGAGTTACAGACACCACAGACAGCTACAGCTAGAGTTACAGACACTACAGACAGCTACAGTTAGCCAGACACTACAGACAGCTACAGCTAGAGTTACAGACACTACAGACAGCTACAGCTAGAGTTACAGACACTACAGACAGCTACAGCGAGAGTTACAGACACCACAGACAGCTACAGCTAGAGTTATAGACACCACAGACAGCTACAGCTAGAGTTACAGACACTACAGACAGCTACAGCTAGAGTTACAGACACTACAGACAGCTACAGCTAGAGTTACAGACACTACAGACAGCTACAGCGAGAGTTACAGACACCACAGACAGCTACAGCTAGAGTTACAGACACCACATACATCTACAGGTTGAGTTACAGACACTACAGACAGCTACAAATAGGACTATAGACACTAGTAGAATAGCTTAGGCTAACATTCACCTGCCAGGAATGAGGTTTGGTGATTAAACACCTGTCCTGTGCTGTGCTGTGTGTATAGCAGACTGGCTGATGTAGTAGGCTTATAGCCGACTGATCTCTTAACTCCTTCAGGATTAACAGAAGTGTCCCTGGGGTATATTAGGTTCTAACTGTTCAACCACCTCATATCTATCAGGGCTCGTCACTGTTTAACCACCACATATCTGGCAGGGCTCTTCACTGTTTAACCACCACATATCTGGCAGGGCTCTTCCCTGTTTAAGCACCACATATATATTAAGGCTCTTCACTGTTTAACCACCACATATCTATCAGGGCTATTCACTGTTTAAACACCACATATCTATCAGGGCTATTCACTGTTTAAACACCACATAACTAGCAGGGCTCTTCACTGTTTAACCACCACCGCAGGGCTCTTCACTGTTTAACCACCACATATCTAGCAGGGCTCTTCACTGTTTAACCACCACATATCCTGCAGGGCTCTTCACTGTTTAAACACCACATATCTAGCAGGGCTTTTCACTGTTTAACCACCACATATCTGGCAGGGCTATTCACTGTTTAAACACCACATATCCTGCAGGGCTCTTCACTGTTTAAACACCACATAACTAGCAGGGCTCTTCACTGTTTAACCACCACCGCAGGGCTCTTCACTGTTTAACCACCACATATCTATCAGGGCTTTTCACTGTTTAACCACCACATATCTAGCAGGGCTCTTCAATGTTTAACCACCACATATCTAGCAGGGCTCTTCACTGTTTAACCACCACATATCTCAAATCAAATCAAATCAAATTTTATTTGTCACATACACATGGTTAGCAGATGTTAATGCGAGTGTAGTGAAATGCTTGTGCTTCTAGTTCCGACAATGCAGTAATAACCAACGAGTAATCTAACTAACAATTCCAAAAGAAAAAAAAATACTGTCTTATACACAGTGTAAGGGGATAAAGAATATGTACATAAAGATATATGAATGAGTGATGGTACAGAGCAGCTTAGGCAAGATACAGTAGATGGTATCGAGTACAGTATATACATATGAGATGAGTATGTAAACAAAGTGGCATAGTTAAAGTGGCTAGTGATACATGTATTACATAAGGATGCAGTAGATGATATAGAGTACAGTATATACGTATACATATGAGATGAATAATGTAGGGTATGTAAACATTATATTAGGTAGCATTGTTTAAAGTGGCTAGTGATATATTTTACATCATTTCCCATCAATTCCCATTATTAAAGTGGCTGGAGTTGAGTCAGTGTGTTGGCAGCAGCCACTCAATGTTAGTGGTGGCTGTTTAACAGTCTGATGGCCTTGAGATAGAAGCTGTTTTTCAGTCTCTCGGTCCCAGCTTTGATGCACCTGTACTGACCTCGCCTTCTGGATGATAGCGGGGTGAACAGGCAGTGGCTCGGGTGGTTGTTGTCCTTGATGATCTTTATGGCCTTCCTGTAACATCGGGTGGTGTAGGTGTCCTGGAGGGCAGGTAGTTTGCCCCCGGTGATGCGTTGTGCAGACCTCACTACCCTCTGGAGAGCCTTACGGTTGTGGGCGGAGCAGTTGCCGTACCAGGCGGTGATACAGCCCGCCAGCATGCTCTCGATTGTGCATCTGTAGAAGTTTGTGAGTGCTTTTGGTGACAAGCCGAATTTCTTCAGCCTCCTGAGGTTGAAGAGGCGCTGCTGCGCCTTCTTCACGATGCTGTCTGTGTGAGTGGACCAATTCAGTTTGTCTGTGATGTGTATGCCGAGGAGCTTAAAACTTACTACCCTCTCCACTACTGTTCCATCGATGTGGATAGGGGGGTGTTCCCTCTGCTGTTTCCTGAAGTCCACAATCATCTCCTTAGTTTTGTTGACGTTGAGTGTGAGGTTATTTTCCTGACACCACACTCCGAGGGCCCTCACCTCCTCCCTGTAGGCCGTCTCGTCGTTGTTGGTAATCAAGCCTACCACTGTTGTGTCGTCTGCAAACATGATGATTGAGTTGGAGGTGTGCGTGGCCACACAGTCGTGGGTGAACAGGGAGTACAGGAGAGGGCTCAGAACGCACCCTTGTGGGGCCCCAGTGTTGGGGATCAGCGGGGTGGAGATGTTGTTGCCTACCCTCACCACCTGGGGGCGGCCCGTCAGGAAGTCCAGTACCCAGTTGCACAGGGCGGGGTTGAGACCCAGGGTCTCGAGCTTGGAGGGTACTATGGTGTTGAATGCCGAGCTGTAGTCGATGAACAGCATTCTCACATAGGTATTCCTCTTGTCCAGATGGGTTAGGACAGTGTGCAGTGTGGTTGAGATTGCATCGTCTGTGGACCTATTTGGGCGGTAAGCAAATTGGAGTGGGTCTAGGGTGTTAGGTAGGGTGGAGGTGATGTGGTCCTTGACTAGTCTCTCAAAGCACTTCATGATGACGGAAGTGAGTGCTACGGGGCGGTAGTCGTTTAGCTCAGTTACCTTAGCTTTCTTGGGAACAGGAACAATGGTGGCCCTCTTGAAGCATGTGGGAACAGCAGACTGGTATAGGGATTGATTGAATATGTCCGTGAACACACCGGTCAGCTGGTCTGCGCATGCTCTGAGGGCGCGGCTGGGGATGCCGTCTGGGCCTGCAGCCTTGCGAGGGTTAACACGTTTAAATGTTTTACTCACCTCGGCTGCAGTGAAGGAGAGTTCGCATGTTTTCGTTGCAGGCCGTGTCAGTGGCACTGTATTGTCCTCAAAGCGGGCAAAAAGTTATTTAGTCTGCCTGGGAGCAAGACATCCTGGTCCGTGACTGGGCTGGTTTTCTTCTTGTAGTCCGTGATTGACAGTAGACCCTGCCACATACCTCTTGCGTCTGAGCCGTTGAATTGAGATTCTACTTTGTCTCTATACTGACGCTTAGCTTGTTTGATAGCCTTGCGGAGGGAATAGCTGCACTGTTTGTATTCGGTCATGTTACCAGTCACCTTGCCCTGATTAAAAGCAGTGGTTCGCGCTTTCAGTTTCATGCGAATGCTGCCATCAATCCACGGTTTCTGGTTAGGGAATATTTTAATCGTTGCTATGGGAATGTCATCTTCAACGCACATTCTAATGAACTCGCACACCGAATCAGCGTATTCGTCAATGTTGTTATCTGACGCAATACGAAACATATCCCAGTCCACGTGATGGAAGCAGTCTTGGAGTGTGGAATCAGCTTGGTCGGACCAGCATTGGACAGACCTCAGCGTGGAAGCTTCTTGTTTTAGTTTCTGTCTGTAGGCAGGGATCAGCAAAATGGAGTCGTGGTCAGCTTTTCCGAAAGGAGGGCAGGGCAGGGCCTTATATGCGTCGCGGAAGTTAGAGTAACAATGATCCAAGGTTTTTTCAGCCCTAGTTGCGCAATCGATATGCTGATACAATTTAGGGAGTCTTGTTTTCAGATTAGCCTTGTTAAAATCCCCAGCTACAATGAATGCAGCCTCAGGATGTAGAGATTCCAGTTTGCAAAGAGTCAAATAAAGTTCAGAGCCATCGATGTGTCTGCTTGGGGGGGGAATATATACGGCTGTGATTATAATCGAAGAGAATTCTCTTGGTAGATCATGCGGTCGACATTTGATTGTGAGGAATTCTAAATCAGGTGAACAGAAGGATTTGACTTCCTGTATATTTCTGTGATCACACCACGTCTCGTTAGCCATAAGGCATACGCCCCCGCCCCTCTTCTTACCAGAAAGATGTTTGTTTCTGTCGGCGCGATGCGTGGAGAAACCCGCTGGCTGCACCGCCTCCGATAGCGTCTCTCCAGTGAGCCATGTTTCCGTGAAGCAAAGAACGTTACAGTCTCTGATGTCCCTCTGGAATGCTACCCTTGCTCGGATTTCATCAACCTTGTTGTCAAGAGACTGGACATTGGCGAGAAGAATGCTAGGGAGTGGTGCACGATGTGCCCGTCTCCGGAGTCTGACCAGAAGACCGCCTCGTTTCCCTCTTTTACGAAGTCGTTTTTTTTGGGTCGCCGGCTGGGATCCATTCCGTTGTCCTGGTTGAAAGGCAGAACACAGGATCCGCTTCGTGAAAATCATATTCTTGGTCGTACTGATGGTGAGTTGACGCTGATCTTATATTCAGTAGTTCTTCTCGACTGTATGTAATGAAACCTAAGATGACCTGGGGTACTAATGTAAGAAATAACATGTAAAAAAAACAAAAAACTGCATAGTTTCCTAAGAACGCGAAGCGAGGCGGTCATCTCTGTCGGCGCCGGAAGTTGTCAGCATAGTCAGCATAGTATCTATCAGGGCTCTTCACTGTTTAAACACCACTGCAGGGCTCTTCACTGTTTAAACACCATATATCTAGCAGGGCTCTTCACTGTTTAAACACCACATATCTAGCAGGGCTTTTCACTGTTTAAACACCACCGCAGGGCTCTTCACTGTTTAACCACCACATATCTATCAGGGCTCTTCACTGTTTAACCACCACATATCTAGCAGGGCTCTTCACTGTTTAACCACCACATATCCTGCAGGGCTCTTCACTGTTTAACCACCACATATCTAGCAGGGCTTTTCACTGTTTAAGCACCACCGCAGGGCTCTTCACTGTTTAAACAGTGCAGGGCTCTTCAGACTATCAGCATCTTTAAATGCTTCCGATCAGAACATCCAAGAGGATCATAATGGGACCTTCCTGGACTATGATCAGTTTCTACCATTGTACACATCTACTAGCTTGATCCAGAAAATGGCTCTTCATTGTTGGACTCCAGGTGTAAATGTCTGCTCCTTGTTGGACTCCAGGTGAGTGTAAATGTCTGCTCCTTGTTGGACTCCAGGTGAGTGTAAATGGCTGGTCCTTGTTGGACTCCAGGTGAGTGTAAATAGCTGCTCATTGTTGGACTCCAGGTGAGTGTAAATGTCTGCTCCTTGTTGGACTCCAGGTGAGTGTAAATGTCTGCTCCTTGTTGGACTCCAGGTGAGTGTAAATGTCTGCTCCTTGTTGGACTCCAGGTGAGTGTAAATGTCTGCTCCTTGTTGGACTCCAGGTGAGTGTAAATAGCTGCTCCTTGTTGGACTCCAGGTGAGTGTAAATGTCTGCTCCTTGTTGGACTCCAGGTGAGTGTAAATGTCTGCTCCTTGTTGGACTCCAGGTGAGCGTAAATAGCTGCGTCTCGGAACCAGAAAGAAGGAGAAGAATCGTTCTCTGGCTTCTTCCCCCTTCTTCCGGACTTTCAAATCGCTTTGAGCCCCTGTACCAGCTGTCTTCTGCTGGGGGTTTGGATGTTCCCTCCAGCTACCTCTCCCTGTCCTAGTCAATCAACTGCCTGGGCACAGCCTGGACCACCGAGGCCCCCCTCCGCTGGGCCGTGCTCTCTGGATCAGAGCTCTGTCCCTTTTGGCTGTTGTATCCAAGCAAATCATTTGAGTTCCTGGATCCTTTCACAGCATTATAAGGCTGGGTGGAGACAATGACTTATCAATGCTGTTGTATGCAGTATTCATGTGTCTATGAACCAGAGTTATACTGTTAGCACTGAGGTGGTGTATCCTATAGGAAGTCCACTGTGTGCAGCTCACCCTGCACTGACATAAATAAACAGAGCATGTCTACCTCTGCTAAGCATCCCAGAAAAATGTTAAAAATGGCCCACGTTATCATATGTAGCTTAAGAAACAAGGTTCATGAAATCAATCATTTGCTAGCAACAGATGACATTCATATTCTGATCATCTCTAAAACTCACTTAGTTAATACATTTGATGATACAGTGGTAGCAATACATGTTTTCAACATCTTCAGAAGAGACGGGAATTCCAAAGGTGGAGGTGTTGCTGTTTATATTCAGAACCACATTCCTGTAAAGCTTAGAGAGGATCTAATGTTAAATACTATTGAAGCAATATGGCTACAGGTTCATCTGCCTCACCTAAAGCCCATTCTGATGGGAAGCTGCTATAGACCAAGTGCTAACAGTCAGTATCTGGATAACGTTTGAAATACTTGATAATGTATGTGATACCAATAGAGAGGTATATTTTCTGGGGATTTAAATATTCACTGGCTTTCATTAGGCTTCCCACTCAAGAGAGCTTCAAACTGTAACCAGTGCCTGCAACCTGGTTCAGGTTATCAATCAACATACCAGGTTAGTTACACAGCACAGGAATGAAATCATCAACATGTATTGACCACATATTGACTAATACTGCAGAAACTTGTTTTAAAGCAGTATCCAAATCCACAAGATGTAGTGATCACAACATAGTAGCCATATCTAGGAAAACCAATACGTTTTGTAGTGATTCCTATGTTGGAAATGTAAAGATTATTTGCTGGTCTGTGGTGTGGAATGAGGAGCAACCAGACGCTGCTGGTCTGTGGTGTGTAATGAGGAGCAACCAGACGCTGTTGGTCTGTGGTGTGTAATGAGGAGCAACCAGACGCTGCTGGTCTGTGGTGTGTAATGAGGAGCAACCAGACGCTGCTGGTCTGTGGTGTGTAATGAGGAGCAACCAGACGCTGCTGGTCTGTGGTGTGTAATGAGGAGCAACCAGACGCTGCTGGTCTGTGGTGTGTAATGAGGAGCAACCAGACGCTGCTGGTCTGTGGTGTGTAATGAGGAGCAACCAGACGCTGCTGGTCTGTGGTGTGTAATGAGGAGCAACCAGACGCTGCTGGTCTGTGGTGTGTAATGAGGAGCAACCAGACGCTGCTGGTCTGTGGTGTGTAATGAGGAGCAACCAGACGCTGCTGGTCTGTGGTGTGTAATGAGGAGCAACCAGACGCTGCTGGTCTGTGGTGTGTAATGAGGAGCAACCAGATGCTGCTGGTCTGTGGTGTGTAATGAGGAGCAACCAGATGCTGCACTTGACACATTTATGAAATTGCCTAACCCCGTTACTAATAAGCACGCACCCACTAAGAAAATGACTGTAAAAACTGTTAAATCCCCTTGAAAAAGTATATGGTTGAGAGGGATGAGGCAAAATAAATGGCAAATAGGTCTGGCAGCCCAACGGATTGGCAAATTGACTGTAAATTGAGAAATCATGTGACTAAACTGAATAAAAAGAAGAAACTATACTATTACATAAATAATGATAATAAAAAGCTTTAATTACATTTTGGGGAAAAAGGCAAACTCTGCTCCATCATTCATTGAATCAGATGGCTCGTTCATCACTAAACCCACTGATATTGCGAACTGCTTTAATGATTTTTTTTCAATGGCAAGATTAGCAAACTTAGGCATGACATGACAGTAACAAACGCTGACACTACACATCCAAGTATATCGGATATATAGCATATTATGAAAGACAATCTAATTATGACAAGCATTGAAATTTTGAATTCCGTAAAGTGAGTGTGGAAGAGGTTAAAAAATGATTGTTGTCTATCAACAATGACAAGCCACCGGGGTCTGACAACTTGGATGGTAAAATACTGAGGATAATAGCAGACGATATTTCCACTCCTATTTGCCATATCTTCAATGTAAGCCTACTAGACAGTGTGAGCCCTCAGGCTTGGAGGCAAGCTAAAGTTTTCCCCTGCCTAACGATAGTAAAGCCCCCTTTACTGGCTCAAATAGCCCAACAATAAGCCTGTTACCAAACCTTCTTAAACCTTTGGAAGAAATGGTGTTTGACCAGATATAATGCTGTTTCACAGTAAACAAATTGACAACAGACTTTCAGCACACTTACAGAGAAGGACATTCAACAAGCACAGCACTTACACAAATGACTGATGATTGGATGAGAGGAATTGATGCTAAAATATTTTGGGGGCTGTTTTGTTGGACTTCAGTGCGGCTTTTGACATAATTGATCATAGTCTGTTGCTGGAAAAACGTATGTGTTGTGGCTTTACACACCCTGCTATATTGTGTATGAAGAGTTACCTGTCTAACAGAACACAGAGGGTGTTCTGTAATGGAAGCCTCTACAACAAAATTGAGGTAGAATCAGGAATTCCCCAGGGCAGCTGTCTAGGCCCCTCAGGGCAGCTGTCTAGGCCCCTGATCGAGTTGAGGAGACTGTCATGGTCAAAACATATTGATACAACAGTAGCTAAGATGGGGAGAAGTCTGTCCATAATAAAGCGCTGCTCTGCCTTCTTAACAACACTGTCAACAAGGCAGGTCCTACAGGCCCTAGATTTGTCGCACCGGGACTACTGTTCAGCCGTGTGGTCAGGTACCACAAAGACGGACTCAGGAAAATTGCAATTGGCTCAGAACAGAGCAGCACGGCTGGCCCCTGGATGTACAACGAGATCTAACATTAATAATATGGATGCCAATCTCTCCTGGCTCAAAGTGGAGTAGAGATTCACTTCATCACTACTTGTATTTGTGAGAGGTATTGACATGTTGAATGCACCAAGCTGTCTGTTTAAACTACTAACACACAGCTCAGACACCCATGACTACCCCACAAGACATGACACCAGAGGTCTCTTCACAGTCCCCAAGTCCAGAACAAATTATGAGAGTTTTAAAAACGGTATAACTGCCTTAATGTTGCTGGACTCCAGGAAGAGTAGCTGCTGCCTCTAGCAGACTGGAATATGTTCCTGGATTCATCCAATGGCATTGAAGAGTATATCACGTCAGTCATCGGCTTCATCAATAAGTGCATCGACGACGTCGTCCCCTCAGTGATAGAACGTACATTTCCCAACCAGAAGCAATGGATTACAGGCAACATCTGCACCGAGCTAAAGGCTAGAGCTTCTGCTTTCAAGGAGCGTGACACTAATCCGGACGCTTATAAAAACTCCCGCTACGCCCTCAGACGAACCATCAAACAGGGAAAGCGTCAATACATCTGTTGTACTTCCGGCGCCGACAGAGATGGCCGCCTCGCTTCGCGTTCCTAGGAAACTATGCAGTTTTTTGTTTTTTTACGTGTTATTTCTTACATTAGTACCCCAGGTCATCTTAGGTTTCATTGCATACAGTCGAGAAGAACTACTGAACATAAGAGCAGCGTCAACTCACCATCAGTATGACCAAGAATATGACTTTCGCGAAGCGGATCCTGTGTTCTGCCTTTCACCCAGGACAATGGAATGGATCCCAGCCGGCGACCCAAAAAAATGACTTCGTAAAAGGGGGAAATGGAGCGGTCTTCTGGTCAGACTCTGGAGACGGGCACATCGTGCACCACTCCCTAGCATTCTTCTCGCCAATGTCCAGTCTCTTGACAACAAGGTTGATGAAATCCGAGCAAGGGTAGCATTCCAGAGGGACATCAGAGACTGTAACGTTCTTTGCTTCACGGAAACATGGCTCACTGGAGAGACGGTATCGGAGTCGGTGCATCCAACTGGTTTCTCCACGCATCGCGCAGACAGAAACAAACATCTTTCTGGTAAGAAGAGGGGCGGGGGCATATGCTTCATGGTTAACGTGCCGTGGTGTGATCATAACAACATACAGGTACTCAAGTCCTTCTGTTCACTTGATTTAGAATTCCTCACAATCAAATGTAGACCACATTATCTACCAAGGGAATTCTCTTCGATTATAATCACAGCCGTATATATTCCCCCCCAAGCAGACACATCGATGGCTCTGAACGAACTTTATTTGGCTGCATTCATTGTAGCTGGGGATTTTAACAAGGCTAATCTGAAAACAAGACTCCCTAAATTTGATCAGCATATCGATTGCGCAACCAGGGCTGGAAAAACCTTGGATCACTGCTATTCTAAATTCCGCAACGCATATAAGGCCCTGCCCCGCCCTCCTTTCGGAAAAGCTGACCACGACTCCATTTTGTTGATCCCTGCCTACAGACAGAAACTAAAACAAGAAGCTCCCGCGCTGAGGTCTGTTCAACGCTGGTCCGACCAATCTGATTCCACACTCCAAGACTGCTTCCATCACGTGGACTGGGATATGTTTCGTATTGCGTCAGACAACAACATTGACGAATACGCTTATTCGGTGAGCGAGTTCATTAGAACGTGTGTTGAAGATGTCGTTCCCATAGCAACGATTAAAACATTCCCAAACCAGAAACCGTGGATTGATGGCAGCATTCGCGGGAAACTGAAAGCCCGAACCATTGCTTTTAATCAGGGCAAGGTGACCGGAAACATGACCGAATAAAAACAGTGCAACTATTCCCTCCGCAAGGCAATCAAACAAGCTAAGCGTCAGTATAGAGACAAAGTAGCATCTCAATTCAACGGCTCAGACACAAGAGGTATGTGGCAGGGTCTACAGTCAATCACGGATTACAAAAAGAAAACCAGCCCAGTCACGGACCAGGATGTCTTGCTCCCAGGCAAACTAAATAACTTTTTTGCCCGCTTTGAGGACAATACAGTGCCACTGACACGGCCCGCAACTAAAACATGCGGACTCTCCTTCACTGCAGCTGACGTGAGGAAAACATTTAAACGTGTCAACCCTCGCAAGGCTGCAGGCCCAGACGGCATCCCCAGCCGCGCCCTCAGAGCATGCGCAGACTAGCTGGCTGGTGTGTTTACGGACATATTCAATCAATCCCTATCCCAGTCTGTTGTTCCCACATGCTTCAAGAGGGCCACCATTGTTCCTGTTCCCAAGAAAGCTAAGGTAACTGAGCTAAACGACTACCGCCCCGTAGCACTCACTTCCGTCATCATGAAGTGCTTTGAGAGACTAGTCAAGGACCATATCACCTCCACCCTACCTGACACCCTAGACCCACTCCAATTTGCTTACCGCCCAAATAGGTCCACAGACGATGCAATCTCAACCACACTGCACACTGCCCTAACCCATCTGGACAAGAGGAATACCTATGTGAGAATGCTGTTCATCGACTACAGCTCGGCATTTAACACCATAGTGCCCTCCAAGCTCGTCATCAAGCTCGAGACCCTGGGTCTCGACCCCGCCCTGTGCAACTGGGTACTGGACTTCCTGACGGGCCGCCCCAGGTGGTGAGGGTAGGCAACAACATTTCCACCTCGCTGATCCTCAACACTGGGGCCCCACAAGGGTGCGTTCTGAGCCCTCTCCTGTATTCCCTGTTCACCCACGACTGCGTGGCCACGCACGCCTCCAACTCAATCATCAAGTTTGCGGATGACACAACAGTGGTAGGCTTGATTACCAACAACAACGAGACGGCCTACAGGGAGGAGGTGAGGGCCCTCGGAGTGTGGTGTCAGGAAAATAACCTCACACTCAACGTCAACAAAACTAAGGAGATGATTGTGGACTTCAGGAAACAGCAGAGGGAACACCCCCTATCCACATCGATGGAACAGTAGTGGAGAGGGTAGCAAGTTTTAAGTTCCTCGGCATACACATCACAGACAAACTGAATTGGTCCACTCACACAGACAGCATCGTGAGGAAGGCGCAGCAGCGCCTCTTCAACCTCAGGAGGCTGATGAAATTCTGCTTGTCACCAAAAGCACTCACAAATTTCTACAGATGCACAATCGAGAGCATCCTGTCGGGCTGTATCACAGCCTGGTACGGCAACTGCTCCACCCACAACCGTAAGGCTCTCCAGAGGGTAGTGAGGTCTGCACAACGCATCACCGTGGGCAAACTACCTGCCCTCCAGGACACCTACACCACCCGATGTCACAGGAAGGCCATAAAGATCATCAAGGACAACAACCACCCGAGCCACTGCCTGTTCACCCCGCTATCGTCCAGAAGGCGAGGTCAGTACAGGTGCATCAAAGCTGGGACCGAGAGACTGAAAAACAGCTTCTATCTCAAGGCCATCAGACTGTTAAACAGCCACCACTAACATTGAGTGGCTGCTGCCAACACACTGACTCAACTCCAGCCACTTTAATAATGGGAATTGATGGGAAATGATGTAAAATATATCACTAGCCACTTTAAACAATGCTACCTAATATAATGTTTACATACCCTACATTATTCATCTCATATGTATACGTATATACTGTACTCTATATCATCTACTGCATCTTTATGTAATACATGTATCACTAGCCACTTTAACTATGCCACTTTGTTTACATACTCATCTCATATGTATATACTGTACTCGATACCATCTACTGTATCTTGCCTATGACACTCTGTACCATCACTCACTCATATATCTTTATGTACATATTCTTTATCCCCTTACACTTGTAGTAGTTTTGGAATTGTTAGCTAGATTACTTGTTGGTTATTACTGCATTGTCGGAACTAGAAGCACAAGCATTTCGCTACACTCGCATTAACATCTGCTAACCATGTGTATGTGACAAATAAAATTTGATTTGATTTGATTTGATACAGGACTGAGAATGAATCCTACTACACCGGCTCTGACACTCATCATATGTGGCAGGGCTTGAGAGTCCCAGCTGTTCCAGACAACTGTGTGATCATACTCTCCGTAGCCGATGTGAGCAAGACCTTTAAACAAGTCAATATTAACAAAGCAGCTGGGCCAGACGGATTACCAGGAGGTGTACTCAAAGCATGCGCGGACAAACTGTCAAGTGTCTTCACTGACATTTTCAACCTGTTCCTGATCGAGTCTGTAATACCAACATGTTTCAAACCGACCACCATTGTCCCTGTGCACAAGATAGCGAAGGTAACCTGCTTAAATGATTACCGCCCTGTAGCACTCACATCTGTAGCCATGAAAGTGCTTTGAAAGGCTGGTCATGGTTCACACCAACACCCTTATGCCAGAAACCCTAGACCCACCCCAATTTGCATCCCGCCCCAACAGATCCACATATGACGCAATCTCAGCTGCACACCACACTGCCGTTTCCCACCTGGACAAAAGGAACACCTATGTGAGAGTCCTGTTGATTGACTACAGCTCAGCGTTCAACCCCATAGTGTCCTCAAAGCTCATCACTAAGCTCAGGTGGTAAGAGTAGGCAACAACACATGTGTTACGCTGATCCTCAGGTGCTTATCCCCCTCCTGTACTCCAGTTCCCCATTAACATCGAATGGACTGAAGTTCCTTAACAGCTTCTACCCCCAAGCCATAAGACTGCTGAACAATTAATCAAATGGCCACCGGACTATTTACACTGAACCCCCTTCCCCCACCCTGCATAGTCACTTTACTTTTTTAAACTTTAGTTTATTTATATTTGAATCTTGAACTGTATTGTTAGTTAATGGCCTGTAAGTAAACATTTCACAGCATGTGACAAATACAATTTGATTTGATTAGATTTCTTAACCACTATCCGGTTAGCTACCTCTTTCATACATTGCTCCCGAGTGGCACAACGGTCTATGGCATTGCATCTCTGTGCTAGAGGCGTCACTACAGACCCTGGTTTGATCCTGGGCTGTATCACAACTGGCCGTGATCGGGATTCCCATAGGGAGGCGCACAATTGA
>NW_024609288.1:92500-133132 GCF_018296145.1 Oncorhynchus tshawytscha
TACCACCACAGTAAAATACACAGCCGTGCTGTTCCCAGAACACGTCATGGTGTGGTGTTGTTGCTGTGACCAACCCGGTCTCAGGGTGACAGACTGAGGCTGGTGGTTAGGCACACTGCCCACTAAGCCACTCTAACACCCAACACAGCCAGCCTATCAGGGGCAGCCTATCAGAGGCAGCCTATCAGCGAGAAGCAGAGATGCTTCATTCAGACAAACTGACTCCAGATGTTCTATAAAGGAGACTACATTCATATTACGCACACACTCTCTCTTTCTCTCTCTCTCTCCTCTCTGTCATCCTTATAGAGCTGTTCCCATCTGGCCTGGTGCAGGAAGGAGGAGAGAGAGGCCAGGGAGGAAGAGGAGAGTTAGGAGGAGGAGCAGCAGTGAGTTTACATTGAGGGGCTCAGTCATTCCTCTGGGTTCTCAGTCTCAACATTCACTGTTTGAAATCTCATCAACATCAACTGGATGCACATGTTCCAATCAGGCCTCACAGTCCACAGTGTGTTGTGGTACAGTCCACATTGTGTTGTGGTACAGTCCACATTGTGTTGTGGTACAGTCCACAGTGTGTTGTGGTACAGTCCACATTGTGTTGTGGTACAGTCCACATTGTGTTGTGGTACAGTCCACATTGTTTTGTGGTACAGTCCACATTGTGTTGTGGTACAGTCCACATTGTGTTAACCCTAACTCTAATCCTACAGTGGAACATGTAGTCTCATATATGTCTATATAGTTCTCCTAGCATTCAGACAGCTCCCATAGCATCTAGACAGGTCTCATAGCCTTCAGACAGTTCCCATAGCATCTAGACAGGTATCCTAGCCTTCAGACAGCCCCCAAAGCACCTAGACAGGTCTCCTAGCCTTCAGACAGCTCCCATAGCACCTAGACAGTTCTCCTAGCCTTCAGACAGCTCCCATAGCACCTACACAGGTCTCCGAGCCATCAGACAGCTCCCACAGCATTTAGACAGTTCTCCTAGCATGTAGACAGCTCCCACAGCGTTTAGACAGTTCTCCTAGCATTTAGACAGCTCCCACAGCCTTTAGACAGTTCTCCTAGCAGTCAGACAGCTCCCACAGCCTTTAGACAGTTCTCCTAGCAGTCAGACAGCTCCCACAGCCTTTAGACAGCTCCCATAGCATTTAGACAGCTCTCCTAGCAGTCAGACAGCTCCCACAGCGTTTAGACAGTTCTCCTAGCAATTAGACTGCTCCCACAGCATTTAGACAGTTCTCCTAGCATTCAGGCAGCTCCCACAGCATTTAGACAGTTATCTTAGCCTTTAGACTGCTCCCATAGCATCTAGACAGTTCTCCTAGCATTCAGACAGCTCCCACAGCCTTTAGACAGCTCCCACAGCATTTAGACAGTTCTCCTAGCAGTCAGACAGCTCCCACAGCATTTAGACAGTTCTCCTAGCAGTCAGACAGCTCCCACAGCATTTAGACAGTTCTCCTAGCATTCAGACAGCTCCCACAGCCTTTAGACAGTTCTCCTAGCATTCAGACAGCTCCCACAGCATTTAGACAGTTCTCCTAGCATTCAGACAGCTCCCACAGCCTTTAGACAGTTCTCCTAGCATTCAGACAGCTCCCACAGCCTTTAGACAGCTCCCACAGCATTTAGACAGTTCTCCTAGCAGTCAGACAGCTCCCACAGCATTTAGACAGTTCCCCTAGTGTTTTATCTAAAATTAGGATGATAACATCCCCAAAATATTCAGAGAATGTTTTTGATAATTCTGTAATATCTGTAACATTCTACATCTGTAACAACCAGAACATTCCCCAGACGTTCGCATTAGGTTTCCAGGTAATGTAGTAACGCAATGTACCAGTAATGTTTTCCCAGCAAACCAAAATTGGTTCTGTGAAAGTTCTGAGAACATTCGTTAGGTCGCAGCAAATGTTCTCATAACACAAAAACTGTCCAGCTGAGTGGATGATTCTACAATGTTTATTTTAGGGTGCATAAAAGGTTCTCATAAAATGTAATTAGGTTGTGGAAACAGTAGGGGTACATTACAAGAGATAGGTTCCCAAAATGCAAATTATGCTCAGTTGTGTTGACAATCATACAATGTTTAAGTTAGGTTGCACAGGACGTTCCCTTAATGTTGTAAGGATGAAATAAGTCAGTATGTATTATGTTCATAGCCTATTTGATTTAGGTTTAACGTAATATTCATTTATGTTCCCACAATGTACATTTGACCTTGTCTTGGAGGTGCTCAGAACATTTCAGAACATTTAGAAAATGTAATATTTAAGTTTGACCTAATATTCCCAGCATGCAAATTAATGTTATCGGTAATGTAGCCATACTGATTCAACAGTAGCTCAGATGGGGAGAAGTCTGTCCATGATAAGGCCCTGCTCTACCTTCTTAACAGCACTATCAACAAGGCAGGTCCTACAGGCCCTAGTTTCTACCTTCTTAACAGCACTATCAACAAGGCAGGTCCTACAGGCCCTAGTTTCTACCTTCTTAACAGCACTATCAACAAGGCAGGTCCTACAGGCCCTAGTTTCTACCTTCTTAACAACACTATCAACAAGGCAGGTCCTACAGGCCCTAGTTTCTACCTTCTTAACAACACTATCAACAAGGCAGGTCCTACAGGCCCTAGTTTTGTCACACCTGGACTACTGTTCAGTCGTGTGGTCAGGTGTCACAAAAAAAGGACTTAGGAAAATTGCAATAGATGGAACTCTATTCCACAGTACTACATAGAGCCATGACTACATGGAACTCTATTCCACAGTACTACGTAGAGCCATGACTACATGGAACTCTATTCCACATCAGGTAACTCATGCCAGCAGTACAATTAGATTTAAAAACAGATAAAACACCTTATGGAACAGCGGGGACTGTGAAGAGACACTAACACACACGATAACATGCACACACACACACACACACACACACACACACACACACACACATGGATGTCGTACTGTAGATATGTGGTAGTGGTGGAGGAGGGGCCTGAGTGCACACAGTGTGTTGTAGATATGTGGTGGAGGAGGGGCCTGAGGGCACACAGTGTGTTGTAGATATGTGGTAGTGGTGGAGTAGGGGCCTGAGGGCACACAGTGTGTTGTAGATATGTGGTAGTGGTGGAGTAGGGGCCTGAGGGCACACAGTGTGTTGTAGATATGTGGTAGTGGTGGAGTAGGGGCCTGAGGGCACACAGTGTGTTGTAGATATGTGGTAGTGGTGGAGTAGGGGCCTGAGGGCACACAGTGTGTTGTAGATATGTGGTAGTGGTGGAGTAGGGTCCTGAGGGAACACAGTGTGTTGTAGATATGTGGTAGTGGTGGAGTAGGGTCCTGAGGGAACACAGTGTGTTGTAGATATGTGGTAGTGGTGGAGGAGGGGCCTGAGGGCACACAGTGTGTTGTAGATATGTGGTAGTGGTGGAGTAGGGTCCTGAGGGAACACAGTGTGTTGTAGATATGTGGTAGTGGTGGAGTAGGGTCCTGAGGGAACACAGTGTGTTGTAGATATGTGGTAGTGGTGGAGGAGGGGCCTGAGGGCACACAGTGTGTTGTAGATATGTGGTAGTGGTGGAGTAGGGGCCTGGGGGCACATGTGTGTTGTAGATATGTGGTAGTGGTGGAGTAGGGGCCTGGGGGCACAGTGTGTTGTAGATATGTGGTAGTGGTGGAGTAGGGGCCTGAGGGCACACAGTGTGTTGTAGATATGTGGTAGTGGTGGAGTAGGGGCCTGGGGGCACAGTGTGTTGTAGATATGTGGTAGTGGTGGAGTAGGGGCCTGAGGGCACACAGTGTGTTGTAGATATGTGGTAGTGGTGGAGTAGGGGCCTGAGGGCACACAGTGTGTTGTAGATATGTGGTAGTGGTGGAGGAGGGGCCTGAGGGCACACAGTGTGTTGTAGATATGTGGTAGTGGTGGAGTAGGGGCCTGAGGGCACACAGTGTGTTGTAGATATGTGGTAGTGGTGGAGGAGGGGCCTGAGGGCACACAGTGTGTTGTGAAATCTGTGAATGTATTGCAATGTTTTAAAATGGTATAAACTGCCTTCATTTTGCTGGACCCCAGGAATGGGGATCCATAATAAATACAAATACAAAGCAGGAATCCACAGGTCTTGGGGGTGAGGTCTTATATGATGCCCTACTTCTTCCAATCCAATGTAATCTATAAAGCAGGAATCCGCAGGTCTTGGGGGTGAGGTCTTATATGATGCCCTACTTCTTCCAATCCAATGTAATCTATAAAGCAGGAATCCACAGGTCTTGGGGTGAGGTCTTATATGATGCCCTACTTCTTCCAATCCAATGTAATCTATAAAGCAGGAATCCACAGGTCTTGGGGGTGAGGTCTTATATGATGCCCTACTTCTTCCAATCCAATGTAATCTATAAAGCAGGAATCCACAGGTCTTGGGGGTGAGGTCTTATATGATGCCCTACTTCTTCCAATCCAATGTAATCTATAAAGCAGGAATCCGCAGGTCTTGGGGTGAGGTCTTATATGATGCCCTACTTCTTCCAATCCAATGTAATCTATAAAGCAGGAATCCGCAGGTCTTGGGGTGAGGTCTTATATGATGCCCTACTTCTTCCAATCCAATGTAATCTATAAAGCAGGAATCCACAGGTCTTGGGGGTGAGGTCTTATATGATGCCCTACTTCTTGTGTAGTGTTTTTCACTTTGAAAGAAAACCAGGAGGTTGAGACCTGAGCAATTAACAATTGTCTGAAATGAGAATTTGCGTTAAATCTGGAGAGAAACATAGTGGGGATTCCAATTCCAATCCAATGTAATCTATAAAGCAGGAATCCACAGGTCTTTGCCCCATTTCTGTGTATTGTTTTCACATTGAACAAACACCAGGAGGTTGACCCCAAGCCTCCTCGTGCTGGCCTTCTGGGCAAGGTGTGTCTTTGAGTTAAATCCCACCTATTCAAATGACCCTGCTGCCATGAACCCGGAGGAGAAATAAAAGTCACTTGCAAACTAGCTAACGTTCCAGCAGCCAGAAACAAACACAGAGCAAACGAAGCCAACAAGCCAACCAACTTGTTTGCAGACTGTAGCAGGGACAAAAGAAACAAGCATCATGCTAGCTAACTAGGTGGTGGACAGCATTTTCAGCCCAGGACCACCCAACAAAAGCATTGAGCAGTAACATCACACAGACATGTATTTGTCAGGGAGATACTGGTGGAGACAGTCAGATCTAGAGGGAACCTGAGATACTGGTGGAGACAGTCTGATCTAGAGGGAACCTGAGATACTGGTGGAGACAGTCTGATCTAGAGGGAACCTGAGATACTGGTGGAGACAGTCTGATCTAGAGGGAACCTGAGATACTGGTGGAGACAGTCTGATCTAGAGGGAACCTGAGATACTGGTGGAGACAGTCTGATCTAGAGGGAACCTGAGATACTGGTGGAGACAGTCTGATTTAGAGGGAACCTGAGATACTGGTGGAGACAGTCTGATCTAGAGGGAACCTGAGATACTGGTGGAGACAGTCTGATTTAGAGGGAACCTGAGATACTGGTGGAGACAGTCTGATTTAGAGGGAACCTGAGATACTGGTGGAAACAGTCTGATCTAGAGGGAACCTGAGATACTGGTGGAGACAGTCTGATTTAGAGGGAACCTGAGATACTGGTGGAAACAGTCTGATTTAGAGGGAACCTGAGATACTGGTGGAGACCAGGATGACTGATGAATAACTAGTCTGTCTATATACAGTATTGATTCCTATCTAGTGTTAACAGCCCACCAGGATGACTGATGAATAACTAGTCTGTCTATATACAGTATTGATTTCTATCTAGTGTTAACAGCCCACCAGGATGACTGATGAATAACCAGTCTGTCTATATACAGTATTGATTCCTATCTAGTGTTAACAGCCCACCAGGATGACTGATGAATAACCAGTCTGTCTATATACAGTATTGATTCCTATCTAGTGTTAACAGCCCACCAGGATGACTGATGAATAACCAGTCTGTCTATATACAGTATTGATTCCTATCTAGTGTTAACAGCCCACCAGGATGACTGATGAATAACCAGTCTGTCTATAGTATTACAGTATTGATTCCTATCTAGTGTTAACAGCCCACCAGGATGACTGATGAATAACCAGTCTGTCTATATACAGTATTGATTCCTATCTAGTGTTAACAGCCCACCAGGACCACTGAATGAATATCCAGCAATGGTCAGTCAAGTAAACAATGGCTCATCTGAATGACATAGTGGTGGACTATGGTCCATCAAGTCATAGGATGGTTCATTAGCATAAACACATGTGACACAGGTTACAACACAACACCACATCCTATTGGATGAAAATGAGACTGTTGTAACACTGACTTATTCTGTGGTAATATCTTCTCCCCCATTTAGCTGTAGTCAACAACCCTGGAGAGCATTGAAGAAGATGAGGTGGTTGAATTCATAAACGGTGTGTAAATTCTCAGGATAATCTCCTCCTATTCCGTCAACATTGTGTTATTGTCACGGCCGTTGAATGAAGAGGACAGCGTGGTGAGCGTTCATATTATTTTATTTAGAAAAGACGCCGAACAAAACAATAAACACTGCCGAACAAACTGTGAAGCTAAAGGCTATGTTCCATAAACAAAGTCAACTTCCCACAAAGAAAGGAGGGAAAAGTGCTACCTAAGTATGGTTCCCAATCAGAGACAACGATAGACAGCTGTCCCTGAATGAGAACCAAACCCAGCCAAAACATAGAAATACAAAATCATAGAAAATCTAAACATAGAATGCCCACCCCCATATCACACCATGACCAAAGCAAATAGAGACATTAATAGGCTCTCTAAGGTCAGGGTGTGACAGTTATCAAACCAAACTAATGTTTATTTGCTGTATGTACAGGATACAGGAGTACAGGAAGATGCCATTGAGTTGTACTGTAACAAAATGTTTCATGTTTTCCAACGTCAACCTATAATGCAGAGGATCTCCTGCACCTGTTGGAGGAGGAAACAAAATCAGCCATAAACTATGAGGAACATCCCAAACATTCAGCTACATGATGAGGAACATCCCAAACATTCAGCTACATGATGAGGAACATCCCAAACATTCCCACATGATGAGGAACATCCCAAACATTCAGCTACATGATGAGGAACTCCCAAACATTCACATGATGAGGAACATCCCAAACATTCAGCTACATGATGAGGAACATCCCAAACATTCAGCTACATGATGAGGAACATCCCAAACATTCAGCTACACGATGAGGAACATCCCAAACATTCAGCTACACTACATGATGAGGAACATCCCAACCATTCAGCTACATGATGAGGAACATCCCAAACCTTCAGCTACATGATGAGGAACATCCCAAACATTCAGCTACATGATGAGGAACATCCCAACCATTCAGCTACATGATGAGGAACATCCCAAACCTTCAGCTACATGATGAGGAACATCCCAAACCTTCAGCTACATGATGAGGAACATCCCAAACATTCAGCTACATGATGAGGAACATCCTAACCATTCAGCTACACTACATGATGAGGCACATCCCAACCATTCAGCTACATGATGAGGGACATCCCAAACATTCAGCTACATGATGAGGAACATCCCACCATTCATTCAGCTACACTACATGATGAGGCACATCCTAACCCTTCAGCTACACTACATGATGAGGAACATCCTAACCCTTCAGCTACACTACATGATGAGGAACATCCTAACCCTTCAGCTACACTACATGATGAGGAACATCCTAACCCTTCAGCTACCCTTCATGACGAGGAACATCCTAACCCTTCAGCTACATGACGAGGAAACATCCTAACCCTTCAGCTACACGATGAGGAACATCCTAACCCTTCAGCTATACTACATGATGAGGAACATGCTAACCCTTCAGCTACATGATGAGGAACATCCTAACCCTTCAGCTACACTACATGAGTCGCCATCAGCATTGTGTCGATGTTACGTTGTACCTGCTACACCAGAAACCAACCAAATCAACTTGATTTCAATTCACAAGAGCGTCAGTCATTATCAGTAGTCCAGTCCTCCATGGTTCTGTTACTCTGACAGTGGTCCAGTCCTCCATGGTTCTGTTACTCTGACAGTAGTCCTCCATGGTTCTGTTACTCTGACAGTGGTCCAGTCCTCCATGGTTCTGTTACTCTGACAGTGGTCCAGTCCTCCATGGTTCTGTTACTCTGACAGTGGTCCAGTCCTCCATGGTTCTGTTACTCTGACAGTGGTCCAGTCCTCCATGGTTCTGTTACTCTGACAGTGGTCCAGTCCTCCATGGTTCTGTTACTCTGACAGTGGTCCAGTCCTCCATGGTTCTGTTACTCTGACAGTAGTCCAGTCCTCCATGGTTTTGTTACTCTGACAGTAGTCCTCCATGGTTCTGTTACTCTGACAGTGGTCCAGTCCTCCATGGTTCTGTTACTCTGACAGTGGTCCAGTCCTCCATGGTTCTGTTACTCTGACAGTGGTCCAGTCCTCCATGGTTCTGTTACTCTGACAGTGGTCCAGTCCTCCATGGTTCTGTTACTCTGACAGTGGTCCAGTCCTCCATGGTTCTGTTACTCTGACAGTGGTCCAGTCCTCCATGGTTTTGTTACTCTGACAGTGGTCCAGTCCTCCATGGTTCTGTTACTCTGACAGTGGTCCAGTCCTCCATGGTTCTGTTACTCTGACAGTAGTCCTCCATGGTTCTGTTACTCTGACAGTGGTCCAGTCCTCCATGGTTCTGTTACTCTGACAGTAGTCCTCCATGGTTCTGTTACTCTGACAGTGGTCCAGTCCTCCATGGTTCTGTTACTCTGAC
This sequence comes from Oncorhynchus tshawytscha, assembly GCF_018296145.1. Classification (NCBI taxonomy): domain Eukaryota; kingdom Metazoa; phylum Chordata; class Actinopteri; order Salmoniformes; family Salmonidae; genus Oncorhynchus; species Oncorhynchus tshawytscha. The sequence goes on from NW_024609288.1 coordinate 101,371, forward strand.
AGTGGTCCAGTCCTCCATGGTTTTATTACTCTGACAGTGGTCCAGTCCTCCATGGTTTTGTTACTCTGACAGTAGTCCTCCATGGTTCTGTTACTCTGACAGTGGTCCAGTCCTCCATGGTTCTGTTACTCTGACAGTAGTCCAGTCCTCCATGGTTCTGTTACTCTGACAGTGGTCCAGTCCTCCATGGTTCTGTTACTCTGACAGTAGTCCTCCATGGTTCTGTTACTCTGACAGTGTTAATGCTGATGGGAGAAAACAAATCATATCACTGAAATGTAATAAAATCACTGTGTGAAAGGACTTTCCAAACCAAGTTTCCGTAGTAGACTCTAGTCAATGTCATTGGTTAATGTGGCAAGTTTCATCAAGAAAAAGAAAAATACTTCAAAAGAGCGTCTGCAGTTCTGTATGAGCACCAGTTCTGTATGAGCACCAGTTCTGTATGAGCACCAGTTCTGTATGAGCACCAGTTCTGTATGAGCACCAGTTCTGTATGAGCACCAGTTCTGTATGAGCACCAGTTCTGTATGAGCACCAGTTCTGTATGAGCACCAGTTCTGTATGAGCACCAGTTCTGTATGAGCACCAGTTCTGTATGAGCACCAGTTCTGTATGAGCACCAGTTCTGTATGAGCACCAGTTCTGTAGGAGCACCAGTTCTGTATGAGCACCAGTTCTGTATGAGCACCAGTTCTGTATGAGCACCAGTTCTGTATGAGCACCAGTTCTGTATGAGCACCAGTTCTGTAGGAGCACCAGTTCTGTATGAGCACCAGTTCTGTATGAGCACCAGTTCTGTATGAGCACCAGTTCTGTATGAGCACCAGTTCTGTATGAGCACCAGTTCTGTATGAGCACCAGTTCTGTATGAGCACCAATGTTCCTGAAGAAACTCTGGCTTGGTTGGTAGTGGGACAGGAGAGTCTGAGTCTGTGGGGAATGTTAGCACTGTGTGGGAAAACATCAAACTAATTGTTACTCCGCAATGTCATATTCCAGGTCGCAGTTGTAAATGAGAACTTGTTCTCAACTAGCCTACCTGGTTAAATAAAGGTGAAATAAAAAATAAAAAATATTCCTGTATATACCCCACCTTATCCTGTATATACCCCACCTTATCCTGTATATACCCCACCTTATCCTGTATATACCCCACCTTATCCTGTATATACCCCACCTTATCCTGTATATACGCCAAATAAACATCCATTTTGGTTTGATAACATATTATTGCTTATGAATGAATTCAGCAATCAACTCACCATCAATGAATTGATAGTTGGTAACATACTGGCCATGGTCTCACCTGAGAGGGACAGGAGCTAGGTAACATACTGGCCATGGTCTCACCTGAGAGAGAGGAGGTAGGTAATATACTGGCCATGGTCTCACCTGAGAGAGAGGAGGTAGGTAATATACTGGCCATGGTCTCACCTGAGAGAGAGGAGGCAGGTAATATACTGGCCATGGTCTCACCTGAGAGAGACAGGATCTAGGTAACATACTGGCCATGGTCTCACCTGAGTGAGACAGGAGGTAGGTAATATACTGGCCATGGTCTCACCTGAGAGAGACAGGAGCTAGGTAATATACTGGCCATGGTCTCACCTGAGAGAGAGATGAGGTAGGTAATATACTGGCCATGGTCTCACCTGAGAGAGAGGAGGTAGGTAATATACTGGCCATGGTCTCACCTGAGAGAGAGAGGAGGTAGGTAATATACTGGCCATGGTCTCACCTGAGAGAGAGAGAGAGGAGGTAGGTAATATACTGGCCATGGTCTCACCTGAGAGAGAGGAGCTAGGTAATATACTGGCCATGGTCTCACCTGAGAGAGAGGAGGTAGGTAATATACTGGCCATGGTCTCACCTGAGAGACAGGAGGTAGGTAATATACTGGCCATGGTCTCACCTGAGAGAGAGGAGCTAGGTAATATACTGGCCATGGTCTCACCTGAGAGAGAGAGAGGTAGGTAATATACTGGCCATGGTCTCACCTGAGAGAGGGGCTAGGTAATATACTGGCCATGGTCTCACCTGAGAGAGAGGAGCTAGGTAATATACTGGCCATGGTCTCACCTGAGAGAGAGAGGAGCTAGGTAATATACTGGCCATGGTCTCACCTGAGAGAGAGGAGCTAGGTAATATACTGGCCATGGTCTCACCTGAGAGAGACAGGAGCTAGGTAATATACTGGCCATGGTCTCACCTGAGAGAGAGGAGCTAGGTAATATACTGGCCATGGTCTCACCTGAGAGAGACAGGAGCTAGGTAATATACTGGCCATGGTCTCACCTGAGAGAGAGGAGCTAGGTAATATACTGGCCATGGTCTCACCTGAGAGAGACAAGAGCTAGGTAATATACTGGCCATGGTCTCACCTGAGAGAGAGGAGCTAGGTAATATATTGGCCATGGTCTCACCTGAGAGAGAGGAGGTAGGTAATATACTGGCCATGGTCTCACCTGAGAGAGAGAGGAGGTAGGTAATATACTGGCCATGGTCTCACCTGAGAGAGACAGGAGCTAGGTAATATACTGGCCATGGTCTCACCTGAGAGAGAGGAGCTAGGTAATATACTGGCCATGGTCTCACCTGAGAGAGACAGGAGCTAGGTAATATACTGGCCATGGTCTCATCTGAGAGAGAGGAGCTAGGTAATATACTGGCCATGGTCTCACCTGAGAGAGAGGAGCTAGGTAATATACTGGCCATGGTCTCACCTGAGAGAGAGGAGCTAGGTAATATACTGGCCATGGTCTCACCTGAGAGAGAGGAGAGCTAGGTAATATACTGGCCATGTTCTCACCTGAGAGAGAGGAGCTAGGTAATATACTGGCCATGGTCTCACCTGAGAGAGAGGAGCTAGGTAATATACTGGCCATGGTCTCACCTGAGAGAGAGGAGGTAGGTAATATACTGGCCATGGTCTCACCTGAGAGAGAGGAGCTAGGTAATATACTGGCCATGGTCTCACCTGAGAGAGAGGAGCTAGGTAACATACTGGCCATGGTCTCACCTGAGAGAGAGGAGGTAGGTAATATACTGGCCATGGTCTCACCTGAGAGAGAGGAGCTAGGTAATATACTGGCCATGGTCTCACCTTAGAGAGAGGAGGTAGGTAATATACTGGCCATGGTCTCACCTGAGAGAGAGGAGCTAGGTAATATACTGGCCATGGTCTCACCTGAGAGAGAGGAGCTAGGTAATATACTGGCCATGGTCTCACCTGAGAGAGAGGAGTAGGTAATATACTGGCCATGGTCTCACCTGAGAGAGAGGGTAGGTAATATACTGGCCATGGTCTCACCTGAGAGAGAGGAGCTAGGTAATATACTGGCCATGGTCTCACCTGAGAGAGAGACTTTTATTTATTCATCTGGTTATTGGTCTCACCTGGTGGGCTGTTAACACTAGATAGGAATATACTGGACAGATGGTCTCATTCCTCAGTCATCCTGGTGGGCTAGGTTAACACTAGATAGGAATCAATACCTGTATATAGACAGACTAGTTATTCATCAGTCATCCTGGTGGGCTGTTAACACTAGATAGGAATCAATACTGTATATAGACAGACTGGTTATTCATCAGTCATCCTGGTGGGCTGTTAACACTAGATAGGAATCAATACTGTATATAGACAGACTGGTTATTCATCAGTCATCCTGGTGGGCTGTTAACACTAGATAGGAATCAATACTGTATATAGACAGACAATGTTCTGAACAGGGAAACATAGCTGACTAACTATTTTGGTCGTTTACCAACAAAATCATTATTGAATCACAAAGCATAACACAAAATGCATACAGCCTTTCTTACCTCTCTTTCTGTGTTGGGGTTTTCACAACCACAACTTGTACAACCTCAGGTCCCCTCTAAATCAGACTGTCTCCAGCAGTATCTCAGGTTCCCTCTAAATCAGACTGTCTCCACCAGTATCTCAGGTTCCCTCTAGAGATCAGACTGTCTCCAGCAGTATCTCAGGTTCCCTCTAGAGATCAGACTGTCTCCACCAGTATCTCAGGTTCCCTCTAGAGATCAGACTGTCTCCCCCAGTATCTCAGGTTCCCTCTAAATCAGACTGTCTCCATCAGTATCTCAGGTTCCCTCTAAATCAGACTGTCTCCACCAGTATCTCAGGTTCCCTCTAAATCAGACTGTCTCCACCAGTATCTCAGGTTCCCTCTAAATCAGACTGTCTCCACCAGTATCTCCCTGACAAATACATGTCTGTGTGATGTTACTGTACCACATTTTATTGCTCGATGCTTTTGTGGGGTGGTCCTGGGCCGAAAATGCTGTCGACCACCTAGTTGGCTAGCATGATCGTCTACAAACCAAACACCCTAACATGTCAACAATCTGCAGATCTAGCTTTAACTAGCTAACGTTAGTTAGTTGAAATAAAGGCTTTGGGAATCTGGTGGAGTGTATCTACATGATTCTATTGTTAGACTCGTTTCTGTACAAAACAGTCCGAATTCAGAAGATGTTAGCTAGCTAGCTAAGTATCTGTGTTCGCTAGGTTGGACATTCAGGTTAGCAGCTAGCTAGTAAGCTAAAAACAGAACCCAAGACTTACCTATCAGTGCATGAGAACGGTGGCCATTTCGTCGTCACTCTTCCGGCAAGGTAGCCTAGTGGTTAGATCGTTGGACTAGTAACCGGAAGGTTGCATGTTCAAATCCCTGAGCTGACAAGGTACAAATCTGTCGTAATGCCCCTGAACAGGCAGTTAACCCACTGTTCCTAGGCCGTCATTGAAAATAAGAATTTGTTTTTAACTAACTTGCCTAGTTAAATAAAGGTAAAATAATACATTTTAAAAAATCAAAATGAATTCCAACGTTTCTCCAGTTTCTGACCCTGATCAGTCTTTTGCTTCTGTTTGAACTGATTCAGATCCAAGAACCCAGAATGATGTTTCTTTTGTCCCTGCTACAGTCTGCAAACAAGTTGGTTGGCTTGTTGGCTTCGTTTGCTCTGTGTTTGTTTCTGGCTGCTGGAACGTTAGCTAGTTTGCAAGTGACTTTTATTTCTCCTCCGGGTTCATGGCAGCAGGGTCATTTGAATAGGTGGGATTTAACTCAAAGACACACCTTGCCCAGAAGGCCAGCACGAGGAGGCTTGGGGTCAACCTCCTGGTGTTTGTTCAATGTGAAAACAATACACAGAAATGGGGCGGCAAAGACCTGTGGATTCCTGCTTTATAGATTACATTGGATTGGAATTGGAATCCCCACTATGTTTCTCTCCAGATTTAACGCAAATTCTCATTTCAGACAATTGTTAATTGCTCAGGTCTCAACCTCCTGGTTTTCTTTCAAAGTAGAAAACACTACACAAGAAGTAGGGCATCATATAAGACCTCACCCCCAAGACCTGCGGATTCCTGCTTTATAGATTACATTGGATTGGAAGAAGTAGGGCATCATATAAGACCTCACCCCCAAGACCTGTGGATTCCTGCTTTATAGATTACATTGGATTGGAAGAAGTAGGGCATCATATAAGACCTCACCCCCAAGACCTGTGGATTCCTGCTTTATAGATTACATTGGATTGGAAGAAGTAGGGCATCATATAAGACCTCACCCCCAAGACCTGTGGATTCCTGCTTTATAGATTACATTGGATTGGAATTGGAATACTTCCCCACTATGTTTCTCTCCTGTGGATTCCTGCTTTATAGATTACATTGGATTGGAATTGGAATACTTCCCCACTATGTTTCTCTCCAGATTTAACGCAAATTAATGATTTACTATCCCCTGGTGAAAATTAATGATCTCTGGTCACAACTATCCCCTGACAGAGGTCACAACTATCCCCTGGTGAAGAGGATTAATGATCTGGCTACAGAGGTCACAACTATCCCCTGGTGAAGAGGATTAATGATCTGGCTACAGAGGTCACAACTATCCCCTGGTGCAGAGGATTAATGATTACTATCCCCTGGTGCAGAGGATTAATGATCTCTACAGAGGCTATCCCCTGGTGCAGAGGGTCTGGCTACAGACAACTATCCCCTGGTGCAGAGGATTAATGATCTGGCTACAGAGGTCACAACTATCCCCTGGTGCAGAGGATTAATGATCTGGCTACAGAGGTCACAACTATCCCCTGGTGCAGAGGATTAATGATCTGGCTACAGAGGTCACAACTATCCCCTGGTGCAGAGGATTAATGATCTGGCTACAGAGGTCACAACTATCCCCTGGTGCAGAGGATTAATGATCTGGCTACAGAGGTCACAACTATCCCCTGGTGCAGAGGATTAATGATCTGGCTACAGAGGTCACAACTATCCCCTGGTGCAGAGGATTAATGATCTGGCTACAGAGGTCACAACTATCCCCTGGTGCAGAGGATTAATGATCTGACTACAGAGGTCACAACTATCCCCTGGTGCAGAGGATTAATGATCTGGCTACAGAGGTCACAACTATCCCCTGGTGCAGAGGATTAATGATCTGGCTACAGAGGTCACAACTATCCCCTGGTGCAGAGGATTAATTATCTGGCTACAGAGGTCACAACTATCCCCTGGTGCAGAGGATTAATTATCTGGCTACAGAGGTCACAACTATCCCCTAGTGCAGAGGATTAATGATCTGGCTACAGAGGTCACAACTATCCCCTGGTGCAGAGGATTAATTATCTGGCTACAGAGGTCACAACTATCCCCTAGTGCAGAGGATTAATGATCTGGCTACAGAGGTCACAACTATCCCCTGGTGCAGAGGATTAATGATCTGGCTACAGAGGTCACAACTATCCCCTGGTGAAGAGGATTAATGATCTGACTGCTGGTATGAAGATTACAGGTTCAATCCCACATTGTTCAAACATGTTTCTTTAGAATATTTAAAAAGAAATTGAGGCTCAGATACAGTCTACTGCCAGAGAGGATGTCTTCATTAAGTATATCGCCAACAATATAGTCCTGAAATGGGAATTTCCATTAAACGTGGGGAGAAACCAAATGGGGATGTTTTATCTTATACTTTAACGAGCACATTAACGATAACATTGATTTGCATGCTGAGAATGTTGTGGTAATATTAGGTCAAACTTAAATATTACATTTTCTAAATGTTCTGGAATGTTCTGAGGACCTCCAAGACAAGGTCCAAAATGTACATTGCGTATATTTTGTTCAACCTAAACCAAATATGAACATCTTATTTACTGACTTATTTAATTCCTGCAACATCAAAGGAACATTTTGTGCACATTATGTTAATGTCAGCACAACTGGAGTTTGTGTGTTCTGGGAACATGTCTCTTATCATATCCCCACAATGTTCCCACAACCTAAAGAAACCCTCTGAAAACCTTTAAAGAACAGATTAAATGTGTTCTGGGAACGTTCTTGTAACATCAGGTGAATGTTTTTTGCACCCTGGAATCAAGATTGTAAAATCATCCACACAACTGGACAGTTTTAGATTTTTTGAGAACATTTGCCGCAACCTAACGAATGCTTTGGGAACTTTCACAGAACCCTTTTTGGTTTGCTGGGTTGGTTCCAACCATTCCATGTGTTCCATGAAGATCTACTGGAAGGTAGAAATGTACTACCTTGTATTACCACAGCCTCCAATGACTATATCCACCACTCCCATGTACTGGAACAGCTCCAGCCATTAGGTTGCTCTACAGGGAAAACGGGTGCTCAGCTGAGTAATACAGCATTCTGACTTCCACCCACTCCTCCCCTGAGGCGCTCTGCCCCCTCCTCCCCTGAGGTGCTCTGCCCCCTCCTCCCCTGAGGCGCTCTGCCCCCTCCTCCCCTGAGGCGCTCTGCCCCCTCCTCCCCTGAGGCGCTCTGCCCCCTCCTCCCCTGAGGCGCTCTGCCCCCTCCTCCCCTGAGGCGCTCTGCCCCCTCCTCCCTGAGGCGCTCTGCCCCCTCCTCCCCTGAGGTGCTCTGCCCCCTCCTCCCCTGAGGCGCTCTGCCCCCTCCTCCCCTGAGGCGCTCTGCCCCCTCCTCCCCTGAGGCGCTCTGCCCCTTCCTCCACTGAGGCGCTCTGCCCCCTCCTCCCCTGAGGTGCTCTGCCCCCTCCTCCCCTGAGGTGCTCTGCCCCCTCCTCCCCTGAGGTGCTCTGCCCCCTCCTCCCCTGAGGTGCTCTGCCCCTTCCTCCCCTGAGGCGCTCTGCCCCTTCCTCCCCTGAGGCACTCTGCCCCCTCCTCCTGAGTCGCTCTGCCCCCTCCTCCACTGAGGCACTCTGCCCCCTCCTCCACTGAGGCGCTCTGCCCCCTCCTCCACTGAGGCGCTCTGCCCCCTCCTCCACTGAGTCGCTCTGCCCCCTCCTCCACTGAGGCACTCTGCCCCCTCCTCCACTGAGTCGCTCTGCCCCCTCCTCCACTGAGAGGCACTCTGCCCCCTCCCCCTGCAGCGCTCTGCCCCCTCCTCCACTGAGGCGCTCTGCCCCCTCCTCCACTGAGCGCTCTGCCCCCTCCTCCACTGAGGCGCTCTGTCCCCTCCTCCAATGGGAAGGGCAGAATTCTGATAGTTACACAGGAGTTGCTGCTGAACCCCTCGATCCCTGAGGGCAGGTGACTCACCCCCTACATACACATGTACACGAGCACATGCATATATAAAGGCGTCTAAATGCATACCTAAAGGCAGTCTAAATGCCTCCACTAAAGGCAGTCTAAATGCATACATAAAGGCAGAGCTAAATCTAAATGCCTCCATAAAGGCAGCTCTGCCCCCTCCTACATAAAGGCAGAGTCTGCCCCATACATCCCCTGTGCATAAAGGCAGAGCGCATCTAAATGCATACATAAAGGCAGTCAAATGGAACATAAAGGGAAATGCATACAGAAGTCTAAATGCAACATAAAGTTACACAGGCAGTCTAAATGCTGCTGAGAGTCTAAATGCATACATAAAGGCAGAGTCTAAATGCATACATAAAGGCAGTCTAAATGCATACATAAAGGCATAAGAGTCTAAATGCATACATAAATACACAGTCTAAATGCATACATAAAGGCAGAGTCTAAATGCATACATAAAGGCAGAGTCTAAATGCAGACATAAAGGCAGTCTAAATGCATACATAAAGGCAGAGTCTAAATGCATACATAAAGGCAGTCTAAATGCATACATAAAGGCAGAGTCTAAATGCATACATAAAGGCAGTCTAAATGCATACATAAAGGCAGAGTCTAAATGCATACATAAAGGCAGAGTCTAAATGCATACATAAAGGCACAGAGTCTAAAGCATACATCTAAATGCATACATAAAGGCAGAGTCTAAATGCATACATAAAGGCAGTCTAAATGCATACATAAAGGCAGAGTCTAAATGCATACATAAAGGCAGAGTCTAAATGCATACATAAAGGCAGAGTCTAAATGCATACATAAAGGCAGAGTCTAAATGCATACATAAAGGCAGTCTAAATGCATACATAAAGGCAGTCTAAATGCATACATAAAGGCAGTCTAAATGCATACATAAAGGCAGTCTAAATGCATACATAAAGGCAGTCTAAATGCATACATAAAGGCAGTCTAAATGCATACATAAAGGCAGAGTCTAAATGCATACATAAAGGCAGAGTCTAAATGCATACATAAAGGCAGTCTAAATGCATACATAAAGGCAGTCTAAATGCATACATAAAGGCAGTCTAAATGCATACATAAAGGCAGTCTAAATGCATACATAAAGGCAGTCTAAATGCATACATAAAGGCAGTCTAAATGCATACATAAAGGCAGTCTAAATGCATACATAAAGGCAGAGTCTAAATGCATACATAAAGGCAGTCTAAATGCATACATAAAGCAGTCTAAATGCATACATAAAGGCAGTCTAAATGCATACATAAAGGCAGTCTAAATGCATACATAAAGGCAGCAGTCTAAATGCATACATAAAGGCAGAGTCTAAATGCATACATAAAGGCAGAGTCTAAATGCATACATAAAAAGCAGTCTAAAGTCTAAATGCATACATAAAGGCAGTCTAAATGCATACATAAAGGCAGTCTAAATGCATACATAAAGGCAGTCTAAATGCATACATAAAGGCAGTCTAAATGCATACATAAAGGCAGTCTAAATGCATACAAATAAATGCATACATAAAGGCAGTCTAAATGCATACATAAAGGCAGAGTCTAAATGCATACATAAAGGCAGAGTCTAAATGCATACATACAGGCAGTCTAAATGCATACATAAAGGCAGTCTAAATGCATACATAAAGGCAGTCTAAATGCATACATAAAGGCAGTCTAAATGCATACATAAAGGCAGTCTAAATGCATACATAAAGGCAGTCTAAATGCATACATAAAGGCAGTCTAACCTTCCGGTTACTAGTCCAAAGTTCCTAACCACTAGGCTACCCTGCCACCCCATATAGGCAGTCTAAATGAAAACATTTTTTAAATAACTGTCATACTGTCAAAAATGTGTCATGTGTTTTTAATTTGTGGAATGAACAGCTGACTGGGCTGTAACATGGACTCAAATCCATAAATCCATGATATATAGACCTAAAGGCCTTGACACTGTGACACCTAAATGCATGAGACAAAGTGATATATAGACCTAAAGGCCTTGACAAATGTGATATATAGACCTAAAGGCTGAGACACAGTGTCTAAATGCAGACCAGAGTCTAAATGCATAATAAAGGCAGAGTCTTGACACAGTGATATATAGACCTAAAGGCCTTGACACCATATAGGATATAGAAATAAAGGCGAGTCAAAAATGTGTCATATATTGACAGGCCTTGACATGATGTATAGACCTAAAGGCCTGACAATGACACCTTGCCACTGTGATATGATATATAGACCTAAAGGCCTTGACACAGTGATGTATAAACCTAAAGGCAGATAGACAGGCCTACAATGATATATAGATAATAGACACCGTGATATATAGGCCTAAAGGCCTAAAGGCCACCGTGATATATAGACCTAAAGGCTGAGACACAGTGATATATAGACCTAAAGGCCGAGACACTGAAATGACATATAGACCTAAAGGCCGAGACACCCTAAACCCCTTGACACCGTGATGTATAGACCTAAAGGCAGAGAAAATAAGAAGGTACAGTGGCAGAATAAATTCAACCACGCCTCAGTTTCATCACAAACCTGTAGAGCAACCTCTGTCCCGTGAAGTCCAGAAAGCATATAGCATGTAGAGTAACAGACAGTGACCTACAGCAAGGTCAAGCAAGTTATTGTTTCCCACGTTTTCACCCCACTAAACAACTATTGATTTAGAACCACAGAGCGTTACCCAAAGTCCCAAAGAAAACAGGAGCTGCCTCCTGTATTCCAGCCCCATGTCAACATCAACAAATCACCTCTGCTTAGTCTGACACAGTGACAACTAAAAGATACTACAAAACAATGTGTCCAATCAACGTAAGCTAAATATGATGTGGCTGTCCATGGTTCTGATGTTGTGTGTGTGTGTGTGTGTGTGTGTGTGTGTGTGTGTGTGTGTGTGTGTGTGTGTGTGTGTGTGTGTGTGTGTGTGTGTGTGTGTGTGTGTGTGTGTGTGTGTGTGTGTGTGTGTGTGTGTGTGTGTGTGTGTGTGTGTGTGTGTGTGTGTGTGTGTCCACAACAGGGGCACAACAATGTATGAATTTATGGTTGGATCAGAATCGCCGTTATAATCATTGGCCAGTATGGAGAATTAAGTAAAACCACAAGTCCAAATCCCTATCTCCGTCCATGGCTAATTTAAGAAAGGGCCAATTTTAGCTAGCTGGCTAGCTAGGCACCAGAGGACAACTCATTTTGTCAATGATGCATGCTCTCAATGGGATGCACTCAGACATCATTACAGATAGATAGACTGGGACACACTCCATCACTCAGACATCATTATAGATAGCCAGGGACACACTCCATCACTCAGACATCATTACAGATAGATAGCCAGGGACACGCTCCATCACTCAGACATTACAGATAGATAGACTGGGACACACTCCAACACTCAGACATCATTATAGATAGACTGGGACACACTCCAACACTCAGACATCTTTACAGATAGACTGGGACACACTCCAACACTCAGACATCATTACAGATAGATAGCCAGGGACACGCTCCAACACTCAGACAATAAGGCTATAAGCATAAATGGTCTTCCCCAAATGTGAAACTCACGTGCTGTGTATGTATGCCAGTTAGACTCTACACCCCTTGTAAAGCAAATTAATGTAATTAATTTTAAGAAGTTATTTGGCCACTTTAGTTGTGATACAAACCTTATTAAAACATATAAGCCTATGAGAAACATGAGGTGGGAGACTATGATTAGAAAAAGTTGCAAAAAAATAAATGCCATTGTTTCTTATACTGGGCATCATTCACTAGGGATACTACATCATTCACTAGGGATACTACATCATTCACTAGGGATACTACATCATTCACTAGGGATACTACATCATTCACAAGGGATACTACATCATTCACTAGGGATACTACATCATTCACTAGGGATACTACATCATTCACAAGGGATACTACATCATTCACAAGGGATACTACATCATTCACTAGGGATACTACACCATTCACAAGGGATACTACATCATTCACAAGGGATACTACATCATTCACTAGGGATACTACATCATTCACTAGGGATACTACATCATTCACTAGGGATACTACATCATTCACTAGGGATACTACATCATTCACTAGGGATACTACATCATTCACTAGGGATACTACATAATTCACTAGGGATATACATCATTCACTAGGATACTACATCATTCAGGGATACTACATCATTCACTAGGGATACTACATCATTCACAGGGATAGGGATCATACTACATCATTCACTAGGGATACTACATAATTCACAAGGGATACTAGATCATTCACAAGGGATACTACATAATTCACTAGGGATACCACATAATTCACAAGGGATACTAGATCATTCACAAGGGATACTACATAATTCACTAGGGATACTACATCATTCACTAGGGATACTACATCATTCACCAGGGATACTAGATCATTCACTAGAGATACCACATCATTCACAAGGGATACTACATAATTCACAAGGGATACTACATCATTCACCAGGGATACTAGATCATTCACTAGTGATACTACATCATTCACTAGGGATACTATATAATTCACTAGTGATACTACATCATTCACAAGGGATACTACATCATTCACTAGTGATAAAACATCATTCACTAGGGATACTATTTCATTCACTAGGGATACTACATCATTCACTAGGGATACTACATCATTCACTAGGGATACTACATCATTCACTAGGGATACTACATCATTCACTAGGGATACTACATCATTCACTAGGGATACTACATCATTCACAAGGGATACTACATCATTCACTAGGGATACTACGTCATTCACTAGGGATACCACATCATTCACCAGGGATACTACATCATTCACTAGGGATACTACATCATTCACCAGGGATACTACATCATTCACAAGGGATACTACATCATTCACTAGGGATACTACGTCATTCACTAGGGATACCGCATCATTCACCAGGGATACTACATAATTCACAAGGGATACTACATCATTCACAAGGGATACTACATCATTCACTAGGGATACTATATCATTCACTAGTGATACTACATCATTCACAAGGGATACTACATCATTCACTAGTGATACTACATCATTCACTAGGGATACTCCATACTATATCATTCACTAGGGCTACTACATCATTCACTAGGGATACTACATCATTCACCAGGGATACTACATCATTCACCAGGGATACTACATCATTCACAAGGGATACTACATCATTCACAAGGGATACTACATCATTCACAAGTGATGATGCCCAGCATAAGAAACAAAGGCTTTTGATGTAATCTTGTCTTTACATATACTATAATATATGTGTGAAATTCGTTTTGATTTAGAATGGACCATTATCATGCACCTGTATCGAAACAGGGGGGAAAGACATGTCATCTATGCACCTACATAGCAAATAGAGGAGGCTTTATCTCCCCGTGGTCTACACAGGCTATACTCCTGTTGTAAAGATAAACACAGGCTATACTCCTGTTGTAAAGATAAACCCAGGCTATACTCCTGTTGTAAAGATAAACACAGGCTATACTCCTGTTGTAAAGATAAACACATGCTATACTCCTGTTGTAAAGATAAACACAGGCTATACTCCTGTTGTAAAGATAAACACAGGCTATACTCCTGTTGTAAAGATAAACACAGGCTATACTCCTGTTGTAAAGATAAACACAGGCTATACTCCTGTTGTAAAGATAAACACAGGCTATACTCATGTTGTAAAGATAAACACAGGCTATACTCCTGTTGTAAAGATAAACACAGGCTATACTCCTGTTGTAAAGATAAACCCAGGCTATACTCCTGTTGTAAAGATAAACCCAGGCTATACTCCTGACATTTAAAGATAAACACAGGCTATACTCCTGTTGTAAAGATAAACACAGGCTATACTCCTGTTGTAAAGATAAACACAGGCTATACTCCTGTTGTAAAGGTAAACACAGGCTATACTCCTGTTGTAAAGATAAACACAGGCTATACTCCTGTTGTAAAGATAAACACAGGCTATACTCCTGTTGTAAAGATAAACACAGGCTATACTCCTGTTGTAAAGATAAACACAGGCTATACTCCTGTTGTAAAGGTAAACACAGGCTATACTCCTGTTGTAAAGATAAACACAGGCTATACTCCTGTTGTAAAGGTAAACACAGGCTATACCTGTTGTAGGGATCCTGTTGTAAAGATAAACACAGGCTATACTCCTGTTGTAAAGATAAACACAGGCTATACTCCTGTTGTAAAGATAAACACAGGCTATACTCCTGTTGTAAATATAAACACAGGCTATACTCATGTTGTAAAGATAAACACAGGCTATACTCCTGTTGTAAAGATAAACCCAGGCTATACTCCTGTTGTAAAGATAAACACAGGCTATACTCATGTTGTAAAGATAAACACAGGCTATACTCCTGTTGTAAAGATAAACACAGGCTATACTCCTGTTGTAAAGATAAACCCAGGCTATACTCCTGTTGTAAAGGTAAACACAGGCTATACTCCTGTTGTAAAGATAAACACAGGCTATACTCCTGTTGTAAAGATAAACACAGGCTAAAGATACTCCTGTTGTAAAGATAAACACAGGCTATACTCCTGTTGTAAAGATAAACACAGGCTATACTCCTGTTGATAAAGGTAAACACAGGCTATACTCCTGTTGTAAAGATAAACACAGGCTATACTCCTGTTGTAAAGATAAACACAGGCTATACTCCTGTTGTAAAGATAAACACAGGCTATACTCCTGTTGTAAAGATAAACACAGGCTATACTCCTGTTGTAAAGGTAAACACAGGCTATACTCCTGTTGTAAAGATAAACACAGGCTATACTCCTGTTGTAAAGATAAACCCAGGCTATACTCCTGTTGTAAAGATAAACCCAGGCTATACTCCTGTTGTAAAGATAAACACAGGCTATACTCCTGTTGTAAAGATAAACCCAGGCTATACTCCTGTTGTAAAGATAAACACAGGCTATACTCCTGTTGTAAAGATAAACACAGGCTATACTCCTGTTGTAAAGATAAACACAGGCTATACTCCTGTTGTAAAGATAAACAATGGGATTAATAGAAGAAAAGTTGAGTGATAAATATAGTAGGACTAGCCCATAGAAAGCTGATCCTGCTCTTTGTAATAGAGGCCCGTCACTCTGTTTTCTCCCCCAGCTGCACAGCCTATAGAAACGTTGTGCAACATGAGCTCATGGGCTGTCATTACGTTTTTGATTAGATTTTCAATGACATTTACATTGATGTCAGTGGTTGAGTGTTTGGTGGGCCAGTTGTTTGGTAGGCTACTAATGACCATCAGCAAAATCAGAGCTGGGCGAAGACTAGTTACCGTGACTAAATGTTCATGTGGAATTTGACTGCCTTCATGACTCGCGACCGCTGGTGTGGCGTTAAGACGGTTACCGCAACAGCCCTAAATACACCCCACTGCTAGGCAACGCCCCCCACAATGCAGCAGCACACATTATCAAAAGGGACCACAAATGCAATTATGCATGTAATGCTTATAGAATCAAGGGTGAATAGAATGAATAGAACAGGCTTGGAACCTCTAACCCTGGTAATATGACTGGTAAATAGAATGAATAGAACCTCTAACCCTGGTAATATGACTGGTAAATAGAATGAATAGAACCTCTAACCCTGGTAATATGACTGGTAAATAGAATGAATAAACACTCTGTAAAATAGAATGAATAGAACCCTCTAACCCTGGTAATATGACTGGTAAAAGAATGAATAGAACCTCTAACCCTGGTAATATGACTGGTAAATAGAATGAATAGAACCTCTAACCCTGGTAATATGACTGGTAAATAGAATGAATAGAACCTCTAACCCTGGTAATATGACTGGTAAATAGAATGAATAGAACTGTCATAACCCTGGTAATATGACTGGTAAATGAGAATGAATAGAACCTCTAACCCTGGTAATATGAGGTAAATGAATGAATAAAACCTCTAACCCTGGTAATATGACTGGTAAATAGAATGAATAGAACCTCTAACCCTGGTAATATGACTGGTAAACAGAATGAATAAAACCTCTAACCCTGGTAATATGACTGGTCAAAAGGGACCTAACCCTGGTAATATGCTGGTAAATAGAATGAATAAAACCTGTAACCCTGGTGACTGGTAAATAGAATGAATAGAACCTCTATGAATAATATGACTGGTAAATAGAATGAATAGAACCTCTAACCCTGGTAATATGACTGGTAAATAGAATGAATAGAACCTCTAACCCTGGTAATATGACTGGTAAATAGAATTAATAGAACCTCTAACCCTGGTAAATAGAATGAATAGAACCTCTAACCCTGGTAATATGACTGGTAAATAGAATGAATAGAACCTCTAACCCTGGTAATATGACTGGTAAATAGAATGAATAGAACCTCTAACCCTGGTAATATGACTGGTAAATAGAATGAATAGAACCTCTAACCCTGAATAGTAATATGACTGGTAAATAGAATGAATAGAACCTCTAACCCTGGTAATATGACTGGTAAATAGAATGAATAGAACCTCTAACCCTGGTAATATGACTGGTAAATAGAATGAATAGAACCTCTAACCCTGGTAATATGACTGGTAAATAGAATGAATAGAACCTCTAACCCTGGTAATATGACTGGTAAATAGAATGAATAGAACCTCTAACCTGGTAATATGACTGGTAAATAGAATGAATAGAACCTCTAACCCTGGTAATATGAATATGAACCTCTAACCCTGGTAAAAGTAAATAGAATAAAATAGAACCTGTAACCCTGGTAATATGTAAATAGAATGAATGGAACCTCTAACCCTGGTAATATGAATGAACCTCTAACCCTGGTAAATGAGTAAATGAATAGAACCTCTAACCCTGGTAATATGACTGGTAAATAGAATGAATAGAACCTCTAACCCTGGTAATATGACTGGTAAATAGAATGAATAGAACCTCTAACCCTGGTAATATGACTGGTAAATAGAATGAATAGAACTCTAACCCTGGTAAATAGAATGAATAGAACCTCCCTGGTAATATGACTGGTAAATAGAATGAATAGAACCTCTAACCCTGGTAATATGACTGGTAAATAGAATGAATAGAACCTCTAACCCTGGTAATATGACTGGTAAATAGAATGAATAGAACCTCTAACCCTGGTAATATGACTGGTAAATAGAATGAATAGAACCTCTAACCCTGGTAATATGACTGGTAAATAGAATGAATAGAACCTCTAACCCTGGTAATATGACTGGTAAATAGAATGAATAGAACCTCTAACCCTGTAATATGACTGGTAAATAGAATGAATGGAACCTCTAACCCTGGTAAATGAGTAAATGAAATAGAACCTCTAACCCTGGTAATATGACTGGTAAATAGAATGAATAGAACCTCTAACCCTGGTAATATGACTGGTAAATAGAATGAATAGAACCTCTAACCCTGGTAATATGACTGGTAAATAGAATGAATAGAACCTCTAACCCTGGTAATATGACTGGTAAATAGAATGAATAGAACCTCTAACCCTGGTAATATGACTGGTAAATAGAATGAATAGAACCTCTAACCCTGGTAATATGACTGGTAAATAGAATGAATAGAACCTGTAACCCTGGTAATATGACTGAATAAATAGAATGAATAGAACCTCTAACCCTGGTAATATGACTGGTAAATAGAATGAATAGAACCTCTAACCCTGGTAATATGACTGGTAAATAGAATGAATAGAACCTGTAACCCTGGTAATATTATTATATTAATATTATGAAAGTGATAATGTTATGAAAGAGATAATGTTATGAAAGAGATAATATTATGAAGGAGACAATGCTATGAAAGAGATAATCCGATGAACGTGATAATGCTATGTGTCATTAAACACTGAGATTCTTTATCTCTGCATGTCAAAGCTGATGTTGTAAACTCCATATCTAGAGGCTCTATCAGACCCATATTTACATGATGTTAATGCTCTCATCAATGTTGTAATGTCTGTTTACATTGTGTATAATAACAGTAACAGTCCTACTTCCCTTCCAACCGTTTGATGTGTGAGGAGCAGAGATATGTTCAGCCAATCTCCTTATTCACTGTTCCTTATCTATTCACAGATCTAGTTTGGGAGTGGGAGTTTACTATCATGTTTGGCAGCAGCAGTAACATCAGCTAGAGGCTTGTTTATATGTTGTCTGGGTTCAACTCTGACCCCTCAACTCTGACCCCTCAGGTCAGGACACGGCTGGTCCTCCGCCTTATCTCAACGGACCGCTGAAGGGCAGACCCTGTGTGTGTGTGTGTGTGTGTGTGTGTGTGTGTGTGTGTGTGTGTGTGTGTGTGTGTGTGTGTGTGTGTCTAACAGCAAAGCTGCTTTCGTAATAATCTCTGCGAGTTGAGAAAGAAGAGGGGAGGAGGAGGAGGAGGAGGAGAGTAGAAAGAAGAGGGAGAGAGGAGGAGGAGGAGGAGAATAGGAAGAAGAGGGAGAGAGGAGGAGGAGGAGGAGGAGAGTAGAAAGAGAGGGAGGAGAGAGGAGGAGGAGGAGGAGGAGATAGAAAGAAGAGGGAGAGAGAGGAGGAGGAGGTGAGAATAGGAAGAAGGAGGAGAGGTGGTGGAGGAGGAGAATAGGAAGAGGGAGAGAGGAGGAGGAGGTTGGTTAGAGAGGGAGAAGAGGAGGAGGAGGAGGGTTAGACAGGGGAGGAAGAGGAGACCCGGGGCAGATCCAGACAGTGATTATCTTGTTATCTTGTCAGAACATTGTCTGCTGTTATGTGTTAAATTACTCCAGCAGTCAGAGGTAAATCACACAACACTCTGTTGAAGCTCCACACAAACACAGACACAAGACGAGCATCTAATTCCAGCTATTCAGGGAATGGATGGTCTTGAAGAGAAACACTAGTGCCACACTGCCTAATTCACCCATGTTCTACCAAGGTTATCCTACTAACAGCCTAATTCACCCATGCTCTACCAAGGTTGTCCTACTAACAGCCTAATTCACCCATGCTCTACCAAGGTTGTCCTACTAACAGCCTAATTCACCCATGCTCTACCAAGGTTGTCCTACTAACAGCCTAATTCACCCATGCTCTCTACCAAGGTTGTCCTACTAACAGCCTAATTCACCCATGCTCTACCAAGGTTTTCCTACTAACAGCCTAATTCACCCATGCTCTACCAAGGTTTTCCTACTAACAGCCTAATTCACCCATGCTCTACCAAGGTTTTCCTACTAACAGCCTAATTCACCCATGCTCTACCAAGGTTGTCCTACTAACAGCCTAATTCACCCATGCTCTACCAAGGTTGTCCTACTAACAGCCTAATTCACCCATGCTCTACCAAGGTTGTCCTACTAACAGCCTAATTCACCCATGCTCTACCAAGGTTATCCTACTAACAGCCTAATTCACCCATGCTCTACCAAGGTTGTCCTACTAACAGCCTAATTCACCCATGTTCTACCAAGGTTGTCCTACTAACAGCCTAATTCACCCATGCTCTACCAAGGTTGTCCTACTAACAGCCTAATTCACCCATGCTCTACCAAGGTTGTCCTACTAACAGCCTAATTCACCCATGCTCTACCAAGGTTATCCTACTAACAGCCTAATTCACCCATGCTCTACCAAGGTTGTCCTACTAACAGCCTAATTCACCCATGCTCTACCAAGGTTGTCCTACTAACAGCCTAATTCACCCATGCTCTACCAAGGTTGTCCTACTAACAGCCTAATTCACCCATGCTCTACCAAGGTTGTCCTACTAACAGCCTAATTCACCCATGCTCTACCAAGGTTGTCCTACTAACAGCCTAATTCACCCATGCTCTACCAAGGTTGTCCTACTAACAGCCTAATTCACCCATGCTCTACCAAGGTTGTCCTACTAACAGCCTAATTCACCCATGCTCTACCAAGGTTGTCCTACTAACAGCCTAATTCACCCATGCTCTACCAAGGTTGTCCTACTAACAGCCTAATTCACCCATGCTCTACCAAGGTTGTCCTACTAACAGCCTAATTCACCCATGCTCTACCAAGGTTGTCCTACTAACAGCCTAATTCACCCATGCTCTACCAAGGTTGTCCTACTAACAGCCTAATTCACCCATGCTCTACCAAGGTTATCCTACTAACAGCCTAATTCACCCATGCTCTACCAAGGTTGTCCTACTAACAGCCTAATTCACCCATGCTCTACCAAGGTTTTCCTACTAACAGCCTAATTCACCCATGCTCTACCAAGGTTTTCCTACTAACAGCCTAATTCACCCATGCTCTCCCAAGGTTGTCCTACTAACAGCCTAATTCACCCATGCTCTACCAAGGTTGTCCTACTAACAGCCTAATTCACCCATGCTCTACCAAGGTTGTCCTACTAACAGCCTAATTCACCCATGCTCTACCAAGGTTATCCTACTAACAGCCTAATTCACCCATGCTCTACCAAGGTTATCCTACTAACAGCCTAATTCACCCATGCTCTACCAAGGTTGTCCTACTAACAGCCTAATTCACCCATGCTCTACCAAGGTTGTCCTACTAACAGCCTAATTCACCCATGCTCTACCAAGGTTGTCCTACTAACAGCCTAATTCACCCATGCTCTACCAAGGTTATCCTACTAACAGCCTAATTCACCCATGCTCTACCAAGGTTGTCCTACTAACAGCCTAATTCACCCATGCTCTACCAAGATTATCCTACCAACAGCCTAATTCACCCATGCTCTACCAAGGTTGTCCTACTAACAGCCTAATTCATGCTCTACCAAGGTTTTCCAGCACACAGCATTGTCCTACTAACAGCCTAATTCACCCATGCTCTACCAAGGTTGTCCTACTAACAGCCTAATTCACCCATGCTCTACCAAGGTTTTCCAGCACACAGCATTGTCCTACTAACAGCCTAATTCACCCATGCTCTACCAAGGTTTTCCAACACACAGCATTGTCCTACTAACAGCCTAATTCACCCATGCTCTACCAAGGTTTTCCAACACACAGCATTGTCCTACTAACAGCCTAATTCACCCATGCTCTACCAAGGTTTTCCATCACACAGCGTTGTCCTACTAACAGCCTAATTCATGCTCTTAGAGGACGTGCTTCCACATGAATGTGATTTGTACCACATACAAGGTAAAGTACTACATTATCCCCACACTGAGACATTATCCCCACACTGAGACATTATCCCCACACTGAGACATTATCCCCACACTGAGACATTATCCCCACATTGAGACATTATCCCCACACTGAGACATTATCCCCACACTGAGACATTATCCCCACACTGAGACATTATCCCCACACTGAGACATTATCCCCACATTGAGACATTATCCCCACACTGAGACATTATCCCCACACTGAGACATTATCCCCACACTGAGACATTATCCCCACACTGAGACATTATCCCTTTCCAGGCTTCTTTTTCTTGATTATATGAAAGGAAGCTTTTTATATTTACATTACCTTTAGGCTTGATCCAGTGAGATGTTTTGTCTTATAGTAATGTAAACTCAGCAAAAGCAGAAATGTCCCTTTTTCAGGACCCTGTCTTTCAAAGATAATTCGAAAACATCAAAATAACTTCACAGATCTTCATTGTAAAGGGTTTAAACACGGTTTCCCATGCTTGTTCATTGAGCCATAAACAATTAATGAACATGTACCTGTGGAACGGTCGTTAAGACACTAACAGCTTACAGACGGTAGGCAATTAAGGTCACAGTTATGAAAACGTAGGACACTAAACAGGCCTTTCTACTGACTCTGAAAAACACCAAAAGAAAGATGCCCAGGGTCCCTGCTCATCTGCGTGAATGTGCCTTAGGAATGCTGCAAGGAGGCATGAGGACTGCAGATGTGGCCAGGGCATTAAATTGCAATGTCCGTACTGTGAGACGCCTAAGACAGCGCTACAGGGAGAGAGGATGGACAGCTGATCGTCCTCGCAGTGGCAGACCACGTGTAACAACACCTGCACAGGATCGGTACATCCGAACATCACACCTGCGGGACAGGTGCAGGATGGCAACAACAACTGCCCGGGTTACACCAGGAACGCACAGTCCCTTCATCAGTGCTCAGACTGTCCACAATAGGCTGAGAGAGGCTGGACTGAGGGCTTGTAGGCCTGTTATAAGGCAGGTCCTCACAGACATCACCAGCAACAACGTTGCCTACGGGCACAAACCCACCGTCGCTGGACCAGACAGGACTGGCAAAAAGTGCTTTTCACTGACGAGTCGTGGTTTTGTCTCACCAGGGGTGATGGTCGGATTCACGTTTATTGTCAAAGGAATGAGCGTTACACTGAGGCCTGTACTCTGGAGCGGGATCAATTTGGAGGTGGAGGGTCCGTCATGGTCTGGGGCGGTGTGTCACAGCATCATCGGACTGAGCTTGTTGTCATTGCAGACAGTCACAACGCTGTGCTTTACAGGGAAAACATCCTCCTCCCTCATGTGGTACAGGTGCAGGCTCATCCTGACATGGCCCTCCCTCATGTGGTACAGGTGCAGGCTCATCCTGACATGTGGTACCCTTCCTGCAGGCTCATCCTGACATGGCCCTCCCTCATGTGGTACAGGTGCAGGCTCATCCTGACATGGCCCTCCCTCATGTGGCAGGTCATCCTGACATGGCCCTCCCTCATGTGGTACAGGTGCAGGCTCATCCTGACATGACCCTCCCTCATGTGGTACAGGTGCAGGCTCATCCTGACATGGCCCTCCCTCATGTGGTACAGGTGCAGGCTCATCCTGACATGGCCCTCCCTCATGTGGTACAGGTGCAGGCTCATCCTGACATGGCCCTCCCTCATGTGGTACAGGTGCAGGCTCATCCTGACATGGCCCTCCCTCATGTGGTACAGGTGCAGGCTCATCCTGACATGGCCCTCTCCCTCATGTGGTACAGGTGCAGGCTCATCCTGACATGACCCTCCAGCATGACAATGCCACCAGCCATACTGCTCGGTCTGTGCGTGATTTCCTGCAAGACAGGAATGTCAGTGTTCTGCCATGGCTAGCGAAGAGCCCGGATATCAATCCCATTGAGCAAGTCTGGGACCTATTGGATCGGAGGGTGAGGGCTGGGGCCATTCCCCAGAAATGTCCTGGAACTTGCAGGTGCCTTGGTGGAAGAGTAGGGTAACATCTCACAGTAAGAACCAAATCTGGTGCAGTCCATGAGGAGGAGATGCACTGCAGTACTTAATACATCTGGTGGCCTGTCATCCCTTCACTCCCCTCCGCTCTCTCTTCTCTTCCTCTGTATCTGCTGCTAAAGACACTTTCTATCACTCTGCTGTGACTTACTTGACTCTACTGAACTCTCCTGGACTCTACTGTGACTTACTATACTCTACAGGACCCTACAGTAGGCTCCTGGACTCTAATGTAGTCTACTGGACTCTACTGAACTCTAGTGTATTCTATTGGACTCTACTGTAGTCTCCTGGACTCTACTGTACTCTATTAGACTCTATTGGACTCTACTGTACTCTATTAGACTCTACTGTACTCTATTAGACTCTATTGGACTCTACTGTACTCCTGGACCTAATTAGTCTACTGTACTCTACTGAGACTCCTAGTCTAGTCTCCTGGACTCTAATGTAGTCTACTGAACTCTACTGAACTCTAGTGTATTCTATTGGACTCTACTGTCCTCTACTGTAGTCTCCTTGACTCTACTGTAGTCTCCTGGACTCTACTGTACTCTATTAGACTCTATTGGACTCTACTGTACTCAATTAGACTCTAGTCTCTTGGACTCTACTGTATTCTACTGTGTCCAACAGGACACTACTGTAATGCTTAACTCTGCTGTACTACCAAACTCTACTGTGTCCTACTGGACTCTACTGTGTCATACTTAACTCTACTTTACTCTACTATACTCTACTGGACCTGATTGTACTTTGTGTCCTACTGGACTCTTCTGGACTCTACTGTGTCCTACTTAATTTGACTGAACTCTACTGTGTCCTACTGCTATACTGGACTCTACTGTATCCTACTGTACTCCACTGGGCTCTACTGTGTCCTACTGTACTCTACTGGGCTCTACTGGACTAATAAACTCTACTGGGTCCTACTGGACTCTACTGTGTCCTACTTAACTCTACTGATTTCTACTGCTTCCTACTGGACTCTACTGAGCTCTACTGCGTCCTACTTAGTTTTACTGAACTCTACTGTGTCCTACTGAACTCTATTGAACTCTACTGGACTCTACTGTGTCCTACTGGACTCTACTGAACTCTACGCTGTCCTACTGCACTCTCCTGGACTCTACTGTGTCCTACTGGACTCTACTTGAACTCTACTGTGTCCTACTGGACTCTACTGAACTCTACTGAACTCTACTGTGTCCTACTGGACTCTCCTGGACTCTACTGTGTCCTACTGGACTCTACTTGAACTCTACTGTGTCCTACTGGACTCTACTGAACTCTACTGTGTCCTACTGGACTCTACTGAACTCTACTGTGTCCTACTGACACAATTTCACCTGGTTAATATTGCCCTGCTAACCTGGATTTCTTTTAGCTAAATATGCAGGGTTAAAAAGATATACTTCTGTGTATTGATTTTAAGAAAGGCATTGATGTTTATGGTTAGGTACACATTGGAGCAACGACAGTCCTTTTTCACGAATACGTACCGCATCGATTATATGCAACACAGGACACGCTAGATAAACTAGTAATATCATCAACCATGTGTAGTTAACTGGTGATTATGATTGATTGATTGTTTTTTATAAGATAAGTTTAATGCTAGCTAGCAACTTACCTTGGCTTCCTACTGCATTCACGTAACAGGCAGGCTCCTCGTGGAGTGCAATGTAAGGCAGGTGGTTAGAGCGTTGGACTAGTTAACTGTAAGGTTGCAAGATTGAATCGCCGAGCTGACAAGGTGAAAATCTGTCATTCTGCCCCTGAACAAGGCAGTTAACCCACTGTTCCCAGGCCGTCATTGAAAATAAGAATGTGTGCTTAACTGACTTGCCTAGTTAAATAAAGGACAAATAAAGGTGTACAAAAATAACAATAATAAAAAAATTGGCCAAATCGGTGTCCAAAACTATCGATTTCCGATTGTTATGAAAACTTGAAATCGGCCATTCCGATTAATCGGTCTACCTCTAGTCTGAATACCAACTAGTGAGAAGTTCACACACACACCTTCACAAGGTCAGTCTGAATACCAACTAGTGAGAAGTTCACACACACCTTCATAAGGTCAGTCTGAATACCAACTAGTGAGAAGTTCACACACACCTTCATAAGGTCAGTCTGAATACCAACTAGTGAGAAGTTCACACACACCTTCATAAGGTCAGTCTGAATACCAACTAGTGAGAAGTTCACACACACCTTCATAAGGTCAGTCTGAATACCAACTAGTGAGAAGTTCACACACCTTCATAAGGTCAGTCTGAATACCAACTAGTGAGAAGTTCACACACACCTTCATAAGGTCAGTCTGAATACCAACTAGTGAGAAGTTCACACACACCTTCATAAGGTCAGTCTGAATACCAACTAGTGCCAAGTGTGTAGGAAAGGCCTAACGGTCGGAATCGGTCCCCATGTGTGGAATGCCGTTCACCTATTTAACTTATCGCC
This sequence comes from Oncorhynchus tshawytscha, assembly GCF_018296145.1. Classification (NCBI taxonomy): domain Eukaryota; kingdom Metazoa; phylum Chordata; class Actinopteri; order Salmoniformes; family Salmonidae; genus Oncorhynchus; species Oncorhynchus tshawytscha. The sequence continues at coordinate 127,713 of NW_024609288.1, forward strand.
TTTAAGCACGGCACAATACTGCACATTCCTCACGTTGTTTAACCTGTGGGCTCACTGTTGCAATTATCACTTTCCTCTCTCTCAACCAATGGGCCTTCTCTCTCTTAGCCAATGGGACTTCTCTCTCTTAACCAATGGGACTTCTCTCAACCAATGGGCCTTCTCTCTCTCAACCAATGGGCCTTCTCTCTCTTAGCCAATGGGACTTCTCTCAACCAATGGGTCTTCTCTCTCTCCACCAATGGGACTTCTCTCAACCAATGGGCCTTCTCTCTCTTAGCCAATGGGCCTTCTCTCTTAACCAATGGGACTTCTCTCAGCCAATGGGCCTTCTCTCTCTCCACCAATGGGCCTTCTCTCTCTTAACCAATGGGACTTCTCTCAGCCAATGGGCCTTCTCTCTTCCACCAATGGGTCTTCTCTCTCTCAACCAATGGGACTTCTCTCAACCAATGGGTCTTCTCTCTCTCAACCAATGGGCCTTCTCTCTCTTAGCCAATGGGCCTTCTCTCTCTTCCACCAATGGGACTTCTCTCAACCAATGGGCCTTCTCTCTCTTAGCCAATGGGCCTTCTCTCTCTTCCACCAATGGGTCTTCTCTCTCTCAACCAATGGGACTTCTCTCAACCAATGGGTCTTCTCTCTCTCAACCAATGGGACTTCTCTCAACCAATGGGCCTTCTCTCTCTTAGCCAATGAGCCTTCAACAGAAACATGGCAAACGTTTTTTAATCAATCCTCAAGGTGTTTTCAAATATCTATTCGATAATATATCAACAGGGACAGTTGGCTTTTCACTAGGACCGGGAGGAACAATAGCCGACTCTCTCTTTTGCGCAAAAATCACTCTGACAGCCCCCAACTGACCACTTACGCAATGTGGTCGTTCACGCTCATTCTTCAAAATAAAGGCCTGAAACTATGTCTAAAGGCTGTAGACACCTTAGGGAAGCCATAGAAAAAGGAATCTGGTTGATATCCCTTTCAATGGTCAATAGGGATGCATAGGAACACAGAGCTTTCAAAATAAGAGTCACTTCCTGATTGGATTTTTCTCAGGCTTTCGCCTGCAATATCAGTTCTGTTATACTCACAGACAATATTTTTACAGTTTTGGAAACTTTAGAGTGTTTTCTATCCTAAGCTGTCAATTATATGCATATTCTAGCATCTGGTCCTGAGAAATAGGCCATTTACTCTGGGAACGTTATTTTCAAAACTAAAAATAGTGCCCCCTAGCTTCAAGAGGGTTTTAAGGCCTGCCTCTGGAACTCCTTTCCCCCAGCGGGGGGGGTTTGGTTCCAGCATAGGTGTACCTGTCATCACATCATCTGGCTCTGAGGATCTTCTATGGAGGGGGGGGCTTCCAGCATAGGTGTACCTGTCATCACATCATCTGGCTCTGAGGATCTTCCATTGGAGGGGGGAGGTTCCAGCATAGGTGTACCTGTCATTACATCATCTGGCTCTGAGGATCTTCTGTTGGAGGGAGGGTTCCAGCATAGGTGTACCTGTCATCACATCATCTGGCTCTGAGGATCTTCCGTTGGAGGGGGGGTTCCAGCATAGGTGTACCTGTCATCACATCATCTGGCTCTGAGGATCTTCCGTTGGAGGGGGGGTCCAGCATAGGTGTACCTGTCATCACATCATCTGGCTCTGAGGATCTTCCGTTGGAGGGGGTTCCAGCATAGGTGTACCTGTCATCACGTCATCTGGCTCTGAGGATCTTCCGTTGGAGGGGGAGGTTCCAGCATAGGTGTACCTGTCATCACATCATCTGGCTCTGAGGATCTTCCGTTGGAGGGGGGGAGGTTCCAGCATAGGTGTACCTGTCATCACATCATCTGGCTCTGAGGATCTTCCGTTGGAGGGGGGAGGTTCCAGCATAGGTGTACCTGTCATCACATCATCTGGCTCTGAGGATCTTCTATGGAGGTTCCAGGGGACCTGTCATCACATCATCTGGCTCTGAGGATCTTCTATAGGTGTACCTGTCATCACATCATCAGGCTCTGAGGATCTTCCGTTGGAGGATCTGTTCACGTCATCTGGGAGGATCTTCCGTTGGGAGGTTCCAGCATAGGTGTACCTGTCATCACATCATCTGGCTCTGAGGATCTTCCGTTGGAGGGGGGGGAGGTTCCAGCATAGGTGTACCTGTCATCACGTCATCTGACTCTGAGGATCTTCCGTTGGAGGGAGGGGGAGGTTCCAGCATAGGTGTACCTGTCATCACGTCATCTGACTCTGAGGATCTTCCGTTGGAGGGGGGGGAGGTTCCAGCATAGGTGTACCTGTCATCACGTCATCTGACTCTGAGGATCTTCCGTTGGGGGAGGTTCCAGCATAGGTGTACCTGTCATCACGTCATCTGGCTCTGAGGATCTTCCATTGGAGGGGGGAGGTTCCAGCATAGGTGTACCTGTCATCACGTCATCTGGCTCTGAGGATCTTCCGTTGGAGGGGGGAGGTTCCAGCATAGGTGTACCTGTCATCACATCATCTGGCTCTGAGGATCTTCCGTTGGAGGGGGGAGGTTCCCCAAACAATCTCGTAAAATGTTCTATTGCATTCCGCCTTTGTTGTTCATTCAGCTATCAGCCTGCCTGTACTGGACTGACCTTTACTCTACTGTAGTAGAACATCATCCCTACAGTCAGTCTATCTACACTACAGAGATACATTGTCCATATCCTTTACTCTACTGTAGTAGAACACCATCCCTACAGTCAGTCTATCAACACTACAGAGATACATTGTCCATATCCTTTACTCTACTGTAGTAGAACACAATCACAGAGATTATTATACAGATATAATGTCCATATCTACACTATAGATATAATGTCCATATCCTTTACTCTACTGTAGTAGAACACAATCACAGAGATTATTATACAGATATAATGTCCATATCTACACTATAGATATAATGTCCATATCCTTTACTCTACTGTAGTAGAACACAATCACAGAGATTATTATACAGATATAATGTCCATATCTACACTATAGATATAATGTCCATATCTACACTACAGATATTATTATATAGATATAATGTCCATATCTACACTACAAATATTATTATATAGATATAATGTCCATATCTACACTACAGAGATTATTATATAGATATAATGTCCATATCTACACTACAGATATTATTATATAGATATAATGTCCATATCTACACTATATATATAATGTCCATATCTACACTACAGATATTATTATATAGATATAATATCCATATCTACACTACAGATATTATTATATAGATATAATGTCCATATCTACACTACAGAGATTATTATATAGATATAATGTCCATATCTACACTACAGATATTATTATATAGATATAATGTCCATATCTACACTATAGATATAATGTCCATATCTACACTACAGATATTATTATATAGATATAATGTCCATATCTACACTATAGATATAATGTCCATATCTACACTACAGATATAATGTCCATATCTACACTACAGATATAATGTCCATATCTACACTATAGATATAATGTCCATATCTACACTACAGATATAATGTCCATATCTACACTACAGATATAATGTCCATATCTACACTATAGATATAATGTCCATATCTACACTACAGAGATTATTATATAGATATAATGTCCATATCTACACTACAGATATTATTATATAGATATAATGTCCATATCTACACTATATATATAATGTCCATATCTACACTATAGATATAATGTCCATATCTATACTATAGATATAATGTCCATATCTACACTACAGAGTTTATTATACAGATATAATGTCCATATCTACACTATATATATAATGTCCATATCTACACTACAGATATAATGTCCATATCTACACTATAGATATAATGTCCATATCTACACTATAGATATAATGTCCATATCTACACTACAGATATAATGTCCATATCTACACTACAGATATAATGTCCATATCTACACTACAGATATAATGTCCATATCTACACTACAGATATTATTATATAGATATAATGTCCATAACTGCACTATAGATATAATGTCCATATCTACACTACAGATATAATGTCCATATCTACACTACAGATATTATTATATAGATATAATGTCCATAACTACACTATAGATATAATGTCCATATCTACACTACAGATATTATTATATAGATATAATGTCCATAACTACACTATAGATATAATGTCCATATCTACACTACAGATATAATGTCCATATCTACACTATATATATAATGTCCATATCTACACTACAGATATAATGTCCATATCTACACTATATATATAATGTCCATATCTACACTATATATATAATGTCCATATCTACACTACAGATATAATGTCCATATCTACACTACTGATATAATGTCCATGTCACGCCCTGGTCTAAGTATTTCTACCTACCTGCCTGAGCTTTCTCTCACTCCCGAGCTTTCTCTCACTCCCGAGCTTCCCGTCGGGGCGGCAGCGTAGCCTAGTGGTTAGAGCGTTGGACTAGTAACCGGAAGGTTGCGAGTTCAAACCCCGAGCTGACAAGGTACAAATCTGTCGTTCTGCCCCTGAACAGGCAGTTAACCCACTGTTCCCAGGCCGTCATTGAAAATAAGAATTTGTTCTTAACTGACTTGCCTGGTTAAATAAAGGTAAAAAAATAAATTTAAAAAAGTCCTGAGCTGCCTCAGTCCCGAGCTGTCCTTCAGTCCCGAGCTGTCCTTCAGTCCCGATCTGCTCCTCAGTCCAGTGGGTTTCTGGGTGAGGACTACTAGGCCATGGTCGGCGGCGAGGGTGGACTATCCAGGGACGTGAGGAGAGGGGACTAAGACATTGACTGAGTGGGTTCCACGTCCCGCGCCGGAGCCGCCACCATGGACAGACGCCCAACCGGACCCTCCCTATTGTTTTGAGGTGCGTTTGGGAGTCCCCACCTTAGGGGGGTTCTGTCACGCCCTGGTCTAAGTATTTTGTGTTTTTCTTCATGTATTGGGTCAGGCCAGGGTGTGGCATGGGGTTTTGTATTGTGGTGTGTTTTGTCTTGGGGTTTTGGTGTGTATGTATTGGGATTGTAGCTAGTGGGGTTATCTAGCAAAGTCTATGGCTGTCTGGAGTGGTTCTCAATCAGAGGCAGGTGTTTATCGTTGTCTCTGATTGGGAACCATATTTAGGCAGCCATGTTCTTTGAGTTTGTCGTGGGTGATTGTCCTATGTGTCGTTGTTCCTGTCTCAGTGTTAGTTTACACAAGTATAGGCTGTTTCGGTTTTCGTTAAGTTCTTTGTTTTGTAGTGTTTGTTATTGATTCGTGTTTTACGTTCGTTCATTAATGTATCCAAGGTGGCATAGCAGTTCAGACGTCTTTTGTCCTCGTCTTGTCGTGTCCTGTATAT